>NC_091159.1:122500-149198 GCF_040958095.1 Procambarus clarkii
ATCTTGGGCATAGCATTTTACCAAATCACCTCATTCTTTGGGGCACACGTGAGGAACACAAATGCGAACAAGCCTGAATGGTCCCCAGGACAATATGCAACTGAAAACTCACACCCCAGAAGTGACTCGAACCCATACTCCCAGGAGCCACGCAACTGGTATGTACAAGACGCCTTAATCCACTTGACCATCACGACCGGACATAATGAGGTGATAGCCGAGGCTATTTGAACCACCCCACCGCCGGCACTCGGATAGTAATCTTGGGCATAGCATTTTACCAAATCACCTCATTCTTTGGGGCACACGTGAGGAACACAAATGCGAACAAGCCTGAATGGTCCCCAGGACAATATGCAACTGAAAACTCACACCCCAGAAGTGACTCGAACCCATACTCCCAGGAGCCACGCAACTGGTATGTACAAGACGCCTTAATCCCCTTGACCATCACGACCGGACATAATGAGGTGATAGCCGAGGCTATTTGAACCACCCCACCGCCGGCACTCGGATAGTAATCTTGGGCATAGCATTTTACCAAATCACCTCATTCTTTGGGGCACACGTGAGGAACACAAATGCGAACAAGCCTGAATGGTCCCCAGGACAATATGCAACTGAAAACTCACACCCCAGAAGTGACTCGAACGCATACTCCCAGGAGCCACGCAACTGGTATGTACAAGACGCCTTAATCCACTTGACCATCACGACCGGACATAATGAGGTGATAGCCGAGGCTATTTGAACCACCCCACCGCCGGCACTCGGATAGTAATCTTGGGCATAGCATTTTACCAAATCACCTCATTCTTTGGGGCACACGTGAGGAACACAAATGCGAACAAGCCTGAATGGTCCCCAGGACAATATGCAACTGAAAACTCACACCCCAGAAGTGACTCGAACCCATACTCCCAGGAGCCACGCAACTGGTATGTACAAGACGCCTTAATCCACTTGACCATCACGACCGGACATAATGAGGTGATAGCCGAGGCTATTTGAACCACCCCACCGCCGGCACTCGGATAGTAATCTTGGGCATAGCATTTTACCAAATCACCTCATTCTTTGGGGCACACGTGAGGAACACAAATGCGAACATGCCTGAATGGTCCCCAGGACAATATGCAACTGAAAACTCACACCCCAGAAGTGACTCGAACCCATACTCCCAGGAGCCACGCAACTGGTATGTACAAGACGCCTTAATCCACTTGACCATCACGACCGGACATAATGAGGTGATAGCCGAGGCTATTTGAACCACCCCACCGCCGGCACTCGGATAGTAATCTTGGGCATAGCATTTTACCAAATCACCTCATTCTTTGGGGCACACGTGAGGAACACAAATGCGAACAAGCCTGAATGGTCCCCAGGACAATATGCAACTGAAAACTCACACCCCAGAAGTGACTCGAACGCATACTCCCAGGAGCCACGCAACTGGTATGTACAAGACGCCTTAATCCACTTGACCATCACGACCGGACATAATGAGTTGATAGCCGAGGCTATTTGAACCACCCCACCGCCGGCACTCGGATAGTAATCTTGGGCATAGCATTTTACCAAATCACCTCATTCTTTGGGGCACACGTGAGGAACACAAATGCGAACAAGCCTGAATGGTCCCCAGGACAATATGCAACTGAAAACTCACACCCCAGAAGTGACTCGAACCCATACTCCCAGGAGCCACGCAACTCGTATGAACAAGACGCCTTAATCCACTAGACCATCACGACCGGACATAATGAGGTTATAGCCGAGGCTATTTGAACCACCCCACCGCCGGCACTCGGATAGTAATGCTGGGCATAGCATTTTATCAAATCACCTCATTCTTTGGGGCACACGTGAGGAACACAAATGCGAACAAGCCTGAATGGTCCCCAGGACAATATGCAACTGAAAACTCACACCCCAGAAGTGACTCGAACCCATACTCCCAGGAGCCACGCAACTGGTATATACAAGACGCCTTAATCCACTTGACCATCACGACCGGACATAATGAGGTGATAGCCGAGGCTATTTGAACCACCCCACCGCCGGCACTCGGATAGTAATCTTGGGCATAGCATTTTACCAAATCACCTCATTCTTTGGGGCACACGTGAGGAACACAAATGCGAACAAGCCTGAATGGTCCCCAGGACAATATGCAACTGAAAACTCACACCCCAGAAGTGACTCGAACCCATAATCCCAGGAGCCACGCAACTGGTATGTACAAGACGCCTTAATCCACTTGACCATCACGACCGGACATAATGAGGTGATAGCCGAGGCAATTTGAACCACCCCACCGCCGGCACTCGGATAGTAATCTTGGGCATAGCATTTTACCAAATCACCTCATTCTTTGGGGCACACGTGAGGAACACAAATGCGAACCAGCCTGAATGGTCCCCAGGACAATATGCAACTGAAAACTCACACCCCAGAAGTGACTCGAACCCATACTCCCAGGAGCCACGCAACTGGTATGTACAAGACGCCTTAATCCACTTGACCATCACGACCGGACATAATGAGGTGATAGCCGAGGCTATTTGAACCACCCCACCGCCGGCTCTCGGATAGTAATCTTGGGCATAGCATTTTACCAAATCACCTCATTCTTTGGGGCACACGTGAGGAACACAAATGCGAACAAGCCTGAATGGTCCCCAGGACAATATGCAACTGAAAACTCACACCCCAGAAGTGACTCGAACCCATACTCCCAGGAGCCACGCAACTGGTATGTACAAGACGCCTTAATCCCCTTGACCATGACGACCGGACATAATGAGGTGATAGCCGAGGCTATTTGAACCACCCCACCGCCGGCACTCGGATAGTAATCTTGGGCATAGCATTTTACCAAATCACCTCATTCTTTGGGGCACACGTGAGGAACACAAATGCGAACAAGCCTGAATGGTCCCCAGGACAATATGCAACTGAAAACTCACACCCCAGAAGTGACTCGAACGCATACTCCCAGGAGCCACGCAACTGGTATGTACAAGACGCCTTAATCCACTTGACCATCACGACCGGACATAATGAGGTGATAGCCGAGGCTATTTGAACCACCCCACCGCCGGCACTCGGATAGTAATCTTGGGCATAGCATTTTACCAAATCACCTCATTCTTTGGGGCACACGTGAGGAACACAAATGCGAACAAGCCTGAATGGTCCCCAGGACAATATGCAACTGAAAACTCACACCCCAGAAGTGACTCGAACCCATACTCCCAGGAGCCACGCAACTGGTATGTACAAGACGCCTTAATCCACTTGACCATCACGACCGGACATAATGAGGTGATAGCCGAGGCTATTTGAACCACCCCACCGCCGGCACTCGGATAGTAATCTTGGGCATAGCATTTTACCAAATCACCTCATTCTTTGGGGCACACGTGAGGAACACAAATGCGAACAAGCCTGAATGGTCCCCAGGACAATATGCAACTGAAAACTCACACCCCAGAAGTGACTCGAACCCATACTCCCAGGAGCCACGCAACTGGTATGTACAAGACGCCTTAATCCCCTTGACCATCACGACCGGACATAATGAGGTGATAGCCGAGGCTATTTGAACCACCCCACCGCCGGCACTCGGATAGTAATCTTGGGCATAGCATTTTACCAAATCACCTCATTCTTTGGGGCACACGTGAGGAACACAAATGCGAACAAGCCTGAATGGTCCCCAGGACAATATGCAACTGAAAACTCACACCCCAGAAGTGACTCGAACGCATACTCCCAGGAGCCACGCAACTGGTATGTACAAGACGCCTTAATCCACTTGACCATCACGACCGGACATAATGAGGTGATAGCCGAGGCTATTTGAACCACCCCACCGCCGGCACTCGGATAGTAATCTTGGGCATAGCATTTTACCAAATCACCTCATTCTTTGGGGCACACGTGAGGAACACAAATGCGAACAAGCCTGAATGGTCCCCAGGACAATATGCAACTGAAAACTCACACCCCAGAAGTGACTCGAACCCATACTCCCAGGAGCCACGCAACTGGTATGTACAAGACGCCTTAATCCACTTGACCATCACGACCGGACATAATGAGGTGATAGCCGAGGCTATTTGAACCACCCCACCGCCGGCACTCGGATAGTAATCTTGGGCATAGCATTTTACCAAATCACCTCATTCTTTGGGGCACACGTGAGGAACACAAATGCGAACAAGCCTGAATGGTCCCCAGGACAATATGCAACTGAAAACTCACACCCCAGAAGTGACTCGAACCCATACTCCCAGGAGCCACGCAACTGGTATGTACAAGACGCCTTAATCCACTTGACCATCACGACCGGACATAATGAGGTGATAGCCGAGGCTATTTGAACCACCCCACCGCCGGCACTCGGATAGTAATCTTGGGCATAGCATTTTACCAAATCACCTCATTCTTTGGGGCACACGTGAGGAACACAAATGCGAACAAGCCTGAATGGTCCCCAGGACAATATGCAACTGAAAACTCACACCCCAGAAGTGACTCGAACGCATACTCCCAGGAGCCACGCAACTGGTATGTACAAGACGCCTTAATCCACTTGACCATCACGACCGGACATAATGAGTTGATAGCCGAGGCTATTTGAACCACCCCACCGCCGGCACTCGGATAGTAATCTTGGGCATAGCATTTTACCAAATCACCTCATTCTTTGGGGCACACGTGAGGAACACAAATGCGAACAAGCCTGAATGGTCCCCAGGACAATATGCAACTGAAAACTCACACCCCAGAAGTGACTCGAACCCATACTCCCAGGAGCCACGCAACTCGTATGAACAAGACGCCTTAATCCACTAGACCATCACGACCGGACATAATGAGGTTATAGCCGAGGCTATTTGAACCACCCCACCGCCGGCACTCGGATAGTAATGCTGGGCATAGCATTTTATCAAATCACCTCATTCTTTGGGGCACACGTGAGGAACACAAATGCGAACAAGCCTGAATGGTCCCCAGGACAATATGCAACTGAAAACTCACACCCCAGAAGTGACTCGAACCCATACTCCCAGGAGCCACGCAACTGGTATATACAAGACGCCTTAATCCACTTGACCATCACGACCGGACATAATGAGGTGATAGCCGAGGCTATTTGAACCACCCCACCGCCGGCACTCGGATAGTAATCTTGGGCATAGCATTTTACCAAATCACCTCATTCTTTGGGGCACACGTGAGGAACACAAATGCGAACAAGCCTGAATGGTCCCCAGGACAATATGCAACTGAAAACTCACACCCCAGAAGTGACTCGAACCCATAATCCCAGGAGCCACGCAACTGGTATGTACAAGACGCCTTAATCCACTTGACCATCACGACCGGACATAATGAGGTGATAGCCGAGGCAATTTGAACCACCCCACCGCCGGCACTCGGATAGTAATCTTGGGCATAGCATTTTACCAAATCACCTCATTCTTTGGGGCACACGTGAGGAACACAAATGCGAACCAGCCTGAATGGTCCCCAGGACAATATGCAACTGAAAACTCACACCCCAGAAGTGACTCGAACCCATACTCCCAGGAGCCACGCAACTGGTATGTACAAGACGCCTTAATCCACTTGACCATCACGACCGGACATAATGAGGTGATAGCCGAGGCTATTTGAACCACCCCACCGCCGGCTCTCGGATAGTAATCTTGGGCATAGCATTTTACCAAATCACCTCATTCTTTGGGGCACACGTGAGGAACACAAATGCGAACAAGCCTGAATGGTCCCCAGGACAATATGCAACTGAAAACTCACACCCCAGAAGTGACTCGAACCCATACTCCCAGGAGCCACGCAACTGGTATGTACAAGACCGCCTTAATCCACTTGACCATCACGACCGGACATAATGAGGTGATAGCCGAGGCTATTTGAACCACCCCACCGCCGGCACTCGGATAGTAATCTTGGGCATAGCATTTTACCAAATCACCTCATTCTTTGGGGCACACGTGAATAACACAAATGCGAACAAGCCTGAATGGTCCCCAGGACAATATGCAACTGAAAACTCACACCCCAGAAGTGACTCGAACCCATACTCCCAGGAGCCACGCAACTGGTATGTACAAGACGCCTTAATCCACTTGACCATCACGACCGGACATAATGAGGTGATAGCCGAGGCTATTTGAACCACCCCACCGCCGGCACTCGGATAGTAATCTTGGGCATAGAATTTTACCAAATCACCTCATTCTTTGAGGCACACGTGAGGAACACAAATGCAAACAAGCCTGAATGTGTGCCCCACATGAATGTGTCCTCACGTGTGCCGCAAAGAATGAGGTGATTTGGTAAAATGCTATGCCCAAGATTACTATCCGAGTGCCGGCGGTGGGGTGGTTCAAATAGCCTCGGCTATCACCTCATTATGTCCGGTCGTGATGGTCAAGTGGATTAAGGCGTCTTGTACATACCAGTTGCGTGGCTCCTGGGAGTATGGGTTCGAGTCACTTCTGGGGTGTGAGTTTTCAGTTGCATATTGTCCTGGGGACCATTCAGGCTTGTTCGCATTTGTGTTCCTCACGTGTGCCCCAAAGAATGAGGTGATTTGGTAAAATGCTATGCCCAAGATTACTATCCGAGTGCCGCCGGTGGGGTGGTTCAAATAGCCTCGGCTATCACCTCATTATGTCCGGTCGTGATGGTCAAGTGGATTAAGGCGTCTTGTACATACCAGTTGCGTGGCTCCTGGGAGTATGGGTTCGAGTCACTTCTGGGGTGTGAGTTTTCAGTTGCATATTGTCCTGGGGACCATTCAGGCTTGTTCGCATTTGTGTTCCTCACGTGTGCCCCAAAGAATGAGGTGATTTGGTAAAATGCTATGCCCAAGATTACTATCCGAGTGCCGGCGGTGGGGTGGTTCAAATAGCCTCGGCTATCACCTCATTATGTCCGGTCGTGATGGTCAAGTGGATTAAGGCGTCTTGTACATACCAGTTGCGTGGCTCCTGGGAGTATGGGTTCGAGTCACTTCTGGGGTGTGAGTTTTCAGTTGCATATTGTCCTGGGGACCATTCAGGCTTGTTCGCATTTGTGTTCCTCACGTGTGCCCCAAAGAATGAGGTGATTTGGTAAAATGCTATGCCCAAGATTACTATCCGAGTGCCGGCGGTGGGGTGGTTCAAATAGCCTCGGCTATCACCTCATTATGTCCGGTCGTGATGGTCAAGTGGATTAAGGCGTCTTGTACATACCAGTTGCGTGGCTCCTGGGAGTATGGGTTCGAGTCACTTCTGGGGTGTGAGTTTTCAGTTGCATATTGTCCTGGGGACCATTCAGGCTTGTTCGCATTTGTGTTCCTCACGTGTGCCCCAAAGAATGAGGTGATTTGGTAAAATGCTATGCCCGAGATTACTATCCGAGTGCTGGCGGTGGGGTGGTTCAAATAGCCTCGGCTATCACCTTATTATGTCCGGTCGTGATGGTCAAGTGGATTAAGGCGTCTTGTACATACGAGTTGTGTGGCTCCTGGGAGTATGGGTTCGAGTCACTTCTGGGGTGTGAGTTTTCAGTTGCATATTGTCCTGGGGACCATTCAGGCTTGTTCGCATTTGTGTTCCTCACGTGTGCCCCAAAGAATGAGGTGATTTGGTAAAATGCTATGCCCAAGATTACTATCCGAGTGCCGGCGGTGAGGTGGTTCAAATAGCCTCGGCTATCACCTTATTATGTCCGGTCGTGATGGTCAAGTGGATTAAGGCGTCTTGTACATACAAGTTGCGTGGCTCCTGGGAGTATGGGTTCGAGTCACTTCTGGGGTGTGAGTTTTCAGTTGCATATTGTCCTGGGGACCATTCAGGCTAGTTCGCATTTGTGTTCCTCACGTGTGCCCCAAAGAATGAGGTGATTTGGTAAAATGCTATGCCCAAGATTACTATCCGAGTGCCGGCGGTGGGGTGGTTCAAATAGCCTCGGCTATCACCTCATTATGTCCGGTCGTGATGGTCAAGTGGATTAAGGCGTCTTGTACATACGAGTTGCGTGGCTCCTGGGAGTATGGGTTCGAGTCACTTCTGGGGTGTGAGTTTTCAGTTGCATATTGTCCTGGGGACCATTCAGGCTCGTTCGCATTTGTGTTCCTCACGTGTGCCCCAAAGAATGAGGTGATTTGGTAAAATGCTATGCCCAAGATTACTATCCGAGTGCCGGCGGTGGGGTGGTTCAAATAGCCTCGGCTATCACCTCATTATGTCCGGTCGTGATGGTCAAGTGGATTAAGGCGTCTTGTACATACCAGTTGCGTGGCTCCTGGGAGTATGGGTTCGAGTCACTTCTGGGGTGTGAGTTTTCAGTTGCATATTGTCCTGGGGACCATTCAGGCTTGTTCGCATTTGTGTTCCTCACGTGTGCCCCAAAGAATGAGGTGATTTGGTAAAATGCTATGCCCAAGATTACTATCCGAGTGCCGGCGGTGGGATGGTTCAAATAGCCTCGGCTATCACCTCATTATGTCCGGTCGTGATGGTCAAGTGGATTAAGGCGTCTTGTACATACCAGTTGCGTGGCTCCTGGGAGTATGGGTTCGAGTCACTTCTGGGGTGTGAGTTTTCAGTTGCATATTGTCCTGGGGACCATTCAGGCTTGTTCGCATTTGTGTTCCTCACGTGTGCCCCAAAGAATGAGGTGATTTGGTAAAATGCTATGCCCAAGATTACTATCCGAGTGCCGGCGGTGGGGTGGTTCAAATAGCCTCGGCTATCACCTCATTATGTCCGGTCGTGATGGTCAAGTGGATTAAGGCGTCTTGTACATACCAGTTGCGTGGCTCCTGGGAGTATGGGTTCAAGTCACTTCTGGGGTTTGAGTTTTCAGTTGCATATTGTCCTGGGGACCACTCAGGCTTGTTCGCATTTGTGTTCCTCACGTGTGCCCCAAAGAATGAGGTGATTTGGTAAAATGCTATGCCCAAGATTACTATCCGAGTGCCGGTGGTGGGGTGGTTCAAATAGCCTCGGCTATCACCTCATTATGTCCGGTCGTGATGGTCAAGTGGATTAAGGCGTCTTGTACATACCAGTTGCGTGGCTCCTGGGAGTATGGGTTCGAGTCACTTCTGGGGTGTGAGTTTTCAGTTGCATATTGTCCTGGGGACCATTCAGGCTTGTTCGCATTTGTGTTCCTCACGTGTGCCCCAAAGAATGAGGTGATTTGGTAAAATGCTATGCCCAAGATTACTATCCGAGCGCCGGCGGTGGGGTGGTTCAAATAGCCTCGGCTATCACCTCATTATGTCCGGTCGTGATGGTCAAGTGGATTAAGGCGTCTTGTACATACCAGTTGCGTGGCTCCTGGGAGTATGGGTTCGAGTCACTTCTGGGGTTTGAGTTTTCAGTTGCATATTGTCCTGGGGACCACTCAGGCTTGTTCGCATTTGTGTTCCTCACGTGTGACCCCAAAGAATGAGGTGATTTGGTAAAATGCTATGCCCAAGATTACTATCCGAGTGCCGGCGGTGGGGTGGTTCAAATAGCCTCGGCTATCACCTCATTATGTCCGGTCGTGATGGTCAAGTGGATTAAGGCGTCTTGTACATACCAGTTGCGTGGCTCCTGGGAGTATGGGTTCGAGTCACTTCTGGGGTGTGAGTTTTCAGTTGCATATTGTCCTGGGGACCATTCAGGCTTGTTCGCATTTGTGTTCCTCACGTGTGCCCCAAAGAATGAGGTGATTTGGTAAAATGCTATGCCCAAGATTACTATCCGAGCGCCGGCGGTGGGGTGGTTCAAATAGCCTCGGCTATCACCTCATTATGTCCGGTCGTGATGGTCAAGTGGATTAAGGCGTCTTGTACATACCAGTTGCGTGGCTCCTGGGAGTATGGGTTCGAGTCACTTCTGGGGTGTGAGTTTTCAGTTGCATGAGGTGAATATTGTCCTGGGGACCATTCAGGCTTGTTCGCATTTGTGTTCCTCACGTGTGCCCCAAAGAATGAGGTGATTTGGTAAAATGCTATGCCCAAGATTACTATCCGAGTGCCGGCGGTGGGGTGGTTCAAATAGCCTCGGCTATCACCTCATTATGTCCGGTCGTGATGGTCAAGTGGATTAAGGCGTCTTGTACATACCAGTTGCGTGGCTCCTGGGAGTATGGGTTCGAGTCACTTCTGGGGTGTGAGTTTTCAGTTGCATATTGTCCTGGGGACCATTCAGGCTTGTTCGCATTTGTGTTCCTCACGTGTGCCCCAAAGAATGAGGTGATTTGGTAAAATGCTATGCCCAAGATTACTATCCGAGCGCCGGCGGTGGGGTGGTTCAAATAGCCTCGGCTATCACCTCATTATGTCCGGTCGTGATGGTCAAGTGGATTAAGGCGTCTTGTACATACCAGTTGCGTGGCTCCTGGGAGTTTGGGTTCGAGTCACTTCTGGGGTGTGAGTTTTCAGTTGCATGAGGTGAATATTGTCCTGGGGACCATTCAGGCTTGTTCGCATTTGTGTTCCTCACGTGTGCCCCAAAGAATGAGGTGATTTGGTAAAATGCTATGCCCAAGATTACTATCCGAGCGCCGGCGGTGGGGTGGTTCAAATAGCCTCGGCTATCACCTCATTATGTCCGGTCGTGATGGTCAAGTGGATTAAGGCGTCTTGTACATACCAGTTGCGTGGCTCCTGGGAGTATGGGTTCGAGTCACTTCTGGGGTGTGAGTTTTCAGTTGCATGAGGTGAATATTGTCCTGGGGACCATTCAGGCTTGTTCGCATTTGTGTTCCTCACGTGTGCCCCAAAGAATGAGGTGATTTGGTAAAATGCTATGCCCAAGATTACTATCCGAGTGCCGGCGGTGGGGTGGTTCAAATAGCCTCGGCTATCACCTCATTATGTCCGGTCGTGATGGTCAAGTGGATTAAGGCGCCTTGTACATACCAGTTGCGTGGCTCCTGGGAGTATAGTTTCGAGTCACTTCTGGGGTGTGAGTTTTCAGTTGCATATTGTCCTGGGGACCATTCAGGCTTGTTCGCATATATATATACATATATATATACATATATATATATATATATATATATATATATATATATATATATATATATATATATATATATATATATATATATATACATATATATATACATATATATATATATATATATATATATATATATATATATATATATATATATATATATATATATATATATATATATATATATATATATATATATATATATATATATATATATATATATATTATTAAATATGACCGAAAAAGTAAGATTAATATTTCTAACACGAATTTTCTCAATCTTTCGTACATTACGCTTCACTGTTGGAGGTAAATCAAAAATCAATTCTCCAAAATTCATTTTAATTTCTAGTCTGACGCGACACGGGCGCGTTTCGTAAAACTTATTACATTTTCAAAGACTTTAGTTCACAAATACACAACTGATTAGAACTTACGTATCTCCGATTTTATATCTACATTTGAGTGAGGTGGGAGGGGTGATGTGGCATTAACACAAGACAGAAACAAGAGGGGATATTAATAGGGTATTAAAAGTATCAACACAAGACAGAACACAAACAATGGGTATTGAATAGAAGTGTTTGTCGAAAGCCTATTGGTCCATATTTCTTGATGCTTCTATATTCGAGCGGAGTCTTGAGGTGGGTAGAATATAGTTGTGCAATAATTGGCTGTTGATTGCTGGTGTTGACTTCTTGATGTGTAATGCCTCGCAAACGTCAAGCCGCCTGCTATCGCTGTATCTATCGATGATTTCTGTGTTGTTTACTAGGATTTCTCTGGCGATGGTTTGGTTGTGGGAAGAGATTATATGTTCCTTAATGGAGCCCTGTTGCTTATGCAGCAACAGGGCTCCATTAAGGAACATATAATCTCTCCCCACAACTTGTGGGGAGAGATTGTTCTTGTCCTGATGTTCTTGTCTTGTCCGAGATGTTCTTGTCTTGTCCTTACTTAAGTAAGGACAAGACAAGAACATATCGATGCCAACACAGAAGACAATGTCCAACATAACAGGCCAATTACACTGGATTAATCTTTGTGTTTAGATAGGAGATGCCTCGTATGGGCCAATAAGCCTTCTGCAGCCCCTATGTTTATCCCTTATGTATCCCCCCATGTTTTCACCTTCATTGTATTATCACCTGACCTAATGCGGGTATAAAATCAACTAGTATTGTAAGATCTGTTCACTTGAGAATGAACCATGGAGGTTCGAAACGTCGTGCAAATTATACAAATAAGTGTAATACACTCTATAGTAAATCACTTCTTTTCTTCACCTTAAAAGTACGAAAATGAGTTTTGGAGAACTCCTATTTCAATTAAGCCCTGATGCTAAGAAAATAGTTAGACGGATAGGAGCCCTAAACCAGAAAATAATAAATACAGAATATGCGGTCATATTCAATGAAATATATATATGTCGTACCTAGTAGCCAGAACGCACTTCTCAGCCTATAATGCAAGGCCCGATTTGCCTAATAAGCCAAGTTTTCATGAATTAATTGTTTTTCGACTACCTAACCTACCTAACCTAACCTAACTTTTTTGGCTACCTAACCAAACTCAACCTATAAAGATAGGTTAGGTTAGGTTAGGTAGGGTTGGTTAGGTTCGGTCATATATCTATGTTAATTTTAACTCGAATAAAAAAAAATTGACCTCATACATAATGAAATGTGTAGCTTTACCATTTCATAAGAAAAAAATTAGAAAAAATATATTAATTCAGGAAAACTTGGCTTATTAGGCAAATCGGGCCTCGCATAGTAGGCCAAAAAGTGAGTTCTGGCTACTAGGTACGACATATATATATATATATATATATATATATATATATATATATATATATATATATATATATATATATATATATATATATATATATATATATATATATATATATATATGTCGTACCTTGTAGCCAGAACGCACTTCTCAGCCTACTATGCAAAGCCCGATTTGCCTAATAAGCCAAGTTTTCATGAATTAATTGTTTTTCGACTACTTAACCTAACGTTTTCGGCAAACTAACCTAACCTATAAAGATAGGTTAGGTTAGGTTAGGTAGGGTTTGTTAGGTTCGGTCATACATCTACGTTAATTTTAACTCCAATAAAAAAAATTGACCTCATACATAATGAAATGGGTAGCTTTATCATTTCATAAGAAAAAAATTAGAGAAAATATATTAATTCAGGAAAACGTGGCTTATTAGGCAAATCGGGCCATGAATAGTAGGCTGAGAAGTGCGTTCTGGCTACTAGGTACGACATATATATATATATATATATATATATATATATATATATATATATATATATATATATATATATATATATATATATATATATATATATATATATATATATATATATATATATATATATATATATATATATATATAGTTGTGCAATAACTGGCTGTTGATTGCTGGTGTTGACTTCTTGATGTGTAGTGCCTCGCAAACGTCAAGCCGCCTGCTATCGCTTTATCTATCGATGATTTCTGTGTTGTTTACTAGGATTTCTCTGGCGATGGTTTGGTTGTGGGAAGAGATTATATGTTCCTTAATGGAGCCCTGTTGCTTATGCATCGTTAAACGCCTAGAAAGAGATGTTGTTGTCTTGCCTATATACTGGGTTTTTTGGAGCTTACAGTCCCCAAGAGGGCATTTGAAGGCATAGACGACGTTAGTCTCTTTTAAAGCGTTCTGTTTAGTGTCTGGAGAGTTTCTCATGATTAGGTTGGCCGTTTTTCTGGTTTTATAGTAAATCGTCAGTTGTATCCTCTGATTTTTGTCTGTAGGGATAACGTTTCTATTAACAATATCTTTCAGGACCCTTTCCTCCGTTTTATGAGCTGTGGAAAAGAAGTTCCTGTAAAATAGTCTAATAGGGGGTATAGGTGTTGTGTTAGTTGTCTCTTCAGAGGTTGCATGGCTTTTCACTTTCCTTCTTATGATGTCTTCGACGAAACCATTGGAGAAGCCGTTATTGACTAGGACCTGCCTTACCCTACAGAGTTCTTCGTCGACTTGCTTCCATTCTGAGCTGTGGCTGAGAGCACGGTCGACATATGCGTTAACAACACTCCTCTTGTACCTGTCTGGGCAGTCGCTGTTGGCATTTAGGCACATTCCTATGTTTGTTTCCTTAGTGTAGACTGCAGTGTGGAAACCTCCGCCCTTTTCCATGACTGTTACATCTAGAAAGGGCAGCTTCCCATCCTTTTCCATCTCGTAAGTGAAACGCAGCACGGAATTCTGCTCAAATGCTTCCTTCAGCTCCTGCAGATGTCTGACATCAGGTACCAGTGTAAAAATGTCGTGAACATACCTGCAGTATATGGCTGGTTTCAAGTTCATGTCGACTAAGACTTTTTGCTCGATGGTACCCATGTAGAAGTTCGCAAACAGGACACCTAGGGGAGAACCCATGGCGATCCCATCTACTTGCTTATATATGTGCCCATCCTGGCTCAAGAAGGGTGCCTCTTTAGTACAAGCTTGGAGTAGTTTCCTTAGAATGTTTTCTGGTATGTCAAGAGGAGTACAGGCCGGATCACGATACACTCTGTCTGCTATCATCCCGATACATTTTACATTTTTACATACAAACTTTACATTTTATTTAGAACAATTTTTTTAATTTATTATATAAAATATCTTTACAAAAATAAATTTGAGCATTTTATAATATCTGCCAAAAATATTTTTTTTGGGTTTTATTTCCCACAAATAATATATTTTGCGAGTTAAAGACCTCCAGTATAGACTTCGAGTACTGTTATGTAAAAATATATATAATTTTTTTTAAATAAAACAAGAAATATTATATAAATTCTTAAAACATACACAACACATATAAAATTTGTTTCATAAAATTAATGAACTGGAAATAAATTTATATCATATATACCTGGAGAAACCTTTCATAATTTTATCTTCTCCATAATATTTAAAAATAATATATAAAAGTCATGAAAACAAGTTACTCTTAAACAATAATATCTCCTTCTTGCATAAAATTGTGTTAATAAATTGTAATAAAAGCCAATAAAAAGTGTCAGTAAAGGATTTTTTCTAGTTTTATCATGTCTTTTGGTATATAAAATATTATAAATCTAAAGAAAATTCTTACCAAAAAGTTACTTTTTTAAAATGTCATTATTTTTTGCTTTCATTCACTGTCAAACTCGGTACTAAATTCAGTATTCTTGATACAAAAATCTGTGTTCTCGGTGCTAAATTTTGTTCTCTCGGCACTAAATTCTGTGTTAGATACATTTAAATAGTTATTTTTTCCTTGGGAATCATAAAAAAAATTCAATTGAATCAGTTTTGAAATAAGAAAATATTAGAAAATTCTAAACCCTTTCATTAAATAAGCATATATATATTGTGACGATAATCTCCTTCAAGAGAGATTGAGCCTGCTCTTCCCTCCTAAGTTCGTCGCTATACATCCCAATACAACTAATATGGAAGAAATATCCAACAAATACAACACCAAGGTTTGCCAGAGAGCAAACGTATTCAGCACCAGGAACACCTGCTCCACCCGCCACTCGAACCACCAAACTACCTGTCCGTCGCCTGCTCATCGCTGATTGGCCGGTGGTCAGTCGCACCTGCTTCTCCACCACCACACTACCTGATGTCTGGGGCCACCACGACCTAGAGACCTCAGAATATCCAGTGCTTTCAACAAGTTAACACATCTCGTTGGTAGACTAAGCTCTGGCTTACGTGTACTAAGAGAGGTGGCAGCTTAAAGCCAATATTCCTGCACCTATATATCTGATTGTATATTGTTCACTTGTTATTACTCACTTGTCTTAACGTAACTTTTCATTTTGTCATTTGATTATTCTTATTATTTTGATTGATTGATTTTATGATACGAATTTTATGTCTATTATATTCATGTTTTGCTTTTCTAACGTAATTAAAATCTCATTGTTAAATTTACTTGTGTTTTGTGTGTCTTCCCATTACCTTACCACAGACAAAGTTCCAGATTTTCTCTTTTTTTTTTGTTTCTATATGTGACGAGGCCATACCCCTAGCTTTTGAAACGGCCGAACACCAACGCGTTACCGTCACATATTAAGTGGGGGCCTGTCCTAGGAGCTTCACTCAGGTACTGGTGCCAAGTAGTAATTAATGGTAAGCGTATTTAACTTTGGTAACGTAGCTTTTACTATTTTTCATATTCAATTTCATTTTTATATGGTGCGGAGTGTATTGTGCATTACGAGGGTAGCATATTGGTGAAGGTGAGACAACTTTGGATTACGTGGTGACTGTAGGCCGCAGTCATACTCTTAATTGGTCATCTCTCCCTCCGTGTTATTACTCGTGTTTACCATCTTTTGTCCCTTGGATATTTCTCATTTTGACAGGTCATCATATTGGTACCCTGGTACTGTGGTCTGCCCCGGGTCAAGTGCACCTAATCTTCTGCAATCTGACTGTAGGAGGACAAAGAGAGCCATAGTTCCTCTAGCTCGAATTTTAGTTGCTGAATTGGGACCTCAGCAGCAGTTCTCGTCACCAGTTGACACTTCGCACCCCTACACGTCAGTCAGAGATGATTATACATACAACGGTAGGGAATTAGCTTACTTTTTCAGAGCACAAAAGTTCGCTAATTCTGTAAGTATCATATTAATTTCAGTAGGAAAAACTTGCGTATGTCCTATAGAGACTCTGCAAGGTATGCCTACATCCTTGGACTACCAATTTTACTTTTGAGGCAATTAACTGTTTCATTTGTTTTCGAAACTCAGTTTCATTTGTTTAGTAGGATTTTCTTGCCCTTATCCTCTTACATGAGTACCGGGTACAAGATTTCCTGCGCCCTTGATTTAAATTAATCATTTAACATCTTGTACTTAACTTTAATTGTTAAAGATCCCACAGGATAGGTACCAGTTGCCACGTTGTCCTGTTTCTGACATTCACTATATAACGCTATATTCGTTGTACATTTATTTGCTAATTTCACCATGTTTCGTCTCCAAGCTTTCCGTGCAGATCCAGCAGGTGCAATAGGGACTTTAAGTCATGCCAAGAGAGCTGAATTACAAACTCTTGCACATGAGTATCAACTAACAGTTCCCTACCAAGCCAACAAGAGTGAAATACACAACCTGTTACTGGATCATTTCTTAGAGCAAAGTAAGATAGACTCTGAAACTCATGAAACTTACTATATTGCAGATAAAACTGATTTGGCAACGATGAAACTCAAACTGGAGCTGGCCAAGATTGAACGCGAGCAGCAAAGGGAAGCCCTCGAACAACAAGAACGAGCAGCTGCCATACGAAGGAAAGAACACGAACGAGAAATCGCCCTCAAGGAACGTGAAACTGCCTTGAGGAGGGAAGAACAAGAACGTGAGGCTGCCTTGAGGAAGGAAGAACAAGAACGAGAAATCGCCCTCAAGCAACGTGAACTCGCCCTCACGGAACGTGAAACTGCCTTGAAGAAAGAACATGAAAGTGAACTCTCCCTCCAGGAACGTGAGGCTGCAATGCTCCAGGAGCGGGACCGAGTACAGCTTGAAACCAAACAACGCGAGTTGGAGATGCAACGCGAACATGACAAGCAACAAGCGACTCTGGCTCTAGAGTGTCGTCAACGAGAATTCGCGTTGGAAACTTCACACTTCGCTCAACGCCAGCAAGCTACTGCCAATCTTCCCGTCAGTTTTAATATATCACATGCAAGTAAGTTAATGCCATCCTTTGTAGAAGCAGAAGTTGATGTGTTTTTCACCACCTTTGGAACCCTTGCTAATCAACTCAGTTGGCCTGTCGACCAATGGGCCACACCTCTCAGAGTCCATCTTACAGGTAGAGCTGCAGTCACACTCAGTACTTTGGCGTCTGAGAATGACTACCAGACTCTGAAACAAGCAGTGTTGGACGCCTACCTTCTCTCCACAGAAAGTTATCGAAGGAAATTCCGTGACCACCTGAAGGCAAGTACCACTACCTTCCTCGAGTTTGCTAACACAAAACGGAGATATTTTATGAAATGGCTGGAAGCAGCACGTCTCTACTTTTACAGAACTCGTCAACCTGATGCTAGTTGAAGAATTCTTGAGGCGTGTGCCGCCTCCTGTCCGTCTATACTTAGCAGATAAAGAAGAAACCGACTACCTGAAGTGTGCTAAGTCGGCTGACACTTACAGCCTCATCCACCGGCTGACACCCGAACCATCCTCCAGTAAGAAGTCGTGGTACAGTTACGAGAAAGCGAGTACCGATCAAGCTGGCTCGCAATTGTACTGCAAGTATTGTAGACTCTATGGACATACCATAGACAAGTGTGGTAAGTCTCAATACAAAGGAACCACTGACACACAGAAACCCAACCAACTCCTCCTAAGTCCGGTAAGCCTGTGATGAATGTTGGTGTTAATGATCTTTCTCTTTTCAGTAACCACCTGTATACTGGAACTGTCTCTGCCAACGGTTCAAATCCGGAGGGGACGTTTCAAATTGAAGATCTTGAGGGACACAGCGGCTCTTCAATCGATCATCTTGAAGTCGGCTGTGCCCAACATCGCCTACACCGGAGAAACTGTCTTCATCACTGACCTCACTGCTACCACTCCATACCCTCTCGCCAGAGTCCACCTGGATTGTCCCTACGTAAACGGAGAAGTCCAAGTCGCCGTCAGGGAAAAGCCTTTTCCCATGCCTGGAGTGCAACTTCTCCTAGGCAACGACTTGGCAGAAGACCTGCAACCGACCAACCTGATCGTCATGGACAAACCCCAGGTGTGTACCTCTGTGCCAATTAACCCTATACTAGAGTATGTTCCAGCAGAGGTTCAAGGGAGTGATGAAGTTTCTCCTCCGGTTCTAGTGACCACCCGTGCACAAGCCGCACGACCACAGCCAGCTGACTCTACTGCTACCGCTGTCCCTCAAGACCCTCAGAAACTACCCCCGAATCTGACCAAGTTGGAGTTCCGTAAGTTGCAGAGGGAAGATCTTACTTTAACACCATTGTTTTTCCAGGCTGAGACTCAACCCGACAGTATTCCTGGGTTCTTCCTAGAGAACGACTTGCTCTACCGCAGATATAGACCCAGTAAACTGAAGGAGGAGGACGATTGGGCCAACATCGAGCAACTTGTGATTCCTACCAACCTGCGGCCCACTATTCTACACCTGGCCCACGGAGCACTTTCCCACTACGGATTCAACAAGACTTACCATGGAATTCGTCAAGACTACTAATGGCCAGGTATGGTAAATAGCGTCCAACAGTACGTAAAACAGTGTCATACATGTCAGATAGCAGGCAAACCGAACATCTCCATTCCCAGAGCGCCACTGATTCCCATACAGGTGCCTGCGGAACCTTTCCACAGACTTATAATAGACCGTGTTGGTTCTTTACCTCGGACCAGTTCAGGTAACGCCTATATCTTAACCATCCTGTGTCCTACCACCAGATTTCCCATAGCAGTTCCAGTGAAGAACATCACGGCTGCTACGGTTGTAAAGCATCTATTGAAGATCTTCACTCAATACGGATTTCCCAGGGAGATTCAGAGCGACTGTGGTACCAACTTCACCAGTGATCTCTTCAAAAGGACACTGGAGGAGTTCAACATCAAACAGGTATTGTCCAGCCCCTATCATCCTGCTTCACAGGGTTCTCTTGAGCGTAGTCATCAGACTATCAAAACACTCTTGAAAAAGTTTTGTAGTGAAACCTCTAAGGATTGGGATAAGCAAATTGACATGATAATGTGCATTTACAGAAGTCTTCCCAATGTGTCCCTAGGAGTATCTCCTTATGAGATGCTCTACGGCCGTAAGTGCCGTACTCCCCTTAAGGCTTTCAAAGACTCTCTCAGAGATGCCACCTTCAGTGAGCATCAGAATGTGCCCCAGTTTCTTCAAAACCTTCAACACATTCTAGAGAGAGTCCACCGTTTTGCCCATGATAATCTATTGAAAGCCCAGGAGAGGATGAAGATTCATTACGAGCAGACCAGCAAAGTAAGAAAATTTAAGCCGGGAGACTTCGTACTAGCATACTTTCCTATCCCAGGTTCTCCTTTACAAAACAGGTTTACAGGACCCTACCGCATCAAGGAGTGCAGAAACAACCATAACTACGTTATCGAGACTCCAGATAGGCGGCGGAAGACCCAGCTGTGCCACGTCAACCACCTGAAGCAATATAATGGTACTCCTCCCACTGTCATGATAAACTATTCTACCTTCACAGAACCCTACATCCGCAGTGAGACCTTCCCAGCTTCTCCTCCCGAAAGCACTGACAAGGAGTCAGCGCTTTCCAATTCCGAAATCCTTAATGATCTTCCCAAATACTTTCAGGATAATCATAGTGCACCTCTTGTCAAGATCTTCAGAGTACATCAGGAGTTGTTCCGAGATGACCCCCAAGAGTGTAATGTTACCCAGCACGACATCCAACTGCTCCCCGACACCCGGCCGATTCGTCAACCCTTCTACCGAATCAGCCCGAGTAAGAAGGAAGTCATGCGTGCTGAGGTGCAGTACCTCTTGGATCATGGACTGGCTACACCTTGTGAGCCCCCCTGGGCCTCACCCTGTATCTTGGTGCCCAAACCCCAAGGTAAGGTGCGGTTATGTACTGACTATCGTAAACTAAATAACGTAACAGTCAAGGATGCTTACCCCTTGCCAAGGATAGATGACATCCTTGACGCCATTGGTAGTGCCCAGTACTTGTCCCAAGTGGACTTGCTGAAGGGGTACTATCAAGTGTGTCTAACGGAGCGAGCTAAAGAGATATCTGCCTTTATCACTCCTTTTGGACTTTTCAGATATGAACGCCTTCCTTTCGGACTATGTAATGCCCCGGCCACCTTTCAGAGAGCTGTCAACCGTGTCATCCAGGGCTTGGATAACACATACGCCTACCTGGATGATATCGTCGTTGCATCCAACACCTGGAGTGAACATCTGCTCCAGCTGCGACGTTTGTTCTCCAAGCTCCTGACAGCCGGCCTCACCATCAACCTGGGCAAGTCCACCTTCGCGAAAGGTAAAGTGCGTTATCTGGGTCATGTTATTGGGAGTGGCAGCCTAGCTCCGTTAGACTCACACACTCAAGCCATCCAACAGTATCCACAGCCTACCACCAGGAAGCAGCTCCTGCGCTTCCTTGGTCTTGCCTCCTACTACCGTAGGTTTGTGAGAAATTTCAGTACAGTCGCCACACCTCTAATCCTATTAACCAGTCCCAAGCAACGGTATAATTGGACCATGCAGCAAACCGTTGCTTTCGAACAACTCAAATTCCTCCTCTGTTCTAATCCCATTTTTGCCTCGCAAGATATCACCAAGCCTTTCGTCCTTCATGTCGACGCCAGAGGTACCGGCGTTGGTGGTGTCCTGATGCAACAACGAGGCGAGGAGGTTCTACCTGTCAGCTACTACAGCTACAAATTGAAACCACACCAGAGGAACTACAGCACTATTGAAAAGGAGCTACTATCCATCGTCCTGAACCTCCAACACTTCGCTCCGTACCTACAAGGCGCCAGGTCTACAACCATCTTCTCAGACCACAACCCTCTCCGCTTCCTACATCAAGCCCCAATTCACTAACCAGCGTCTTCTACGATGGGCTTTGTATTTACAAGATTTCAACCTGGAGATCCGCTATATCAAGGGTTCTGACAACATTATAGCCGATGCACTCTCCAGAGTTTATGAAGTAGAAGCGACTCCATCTATTACTCCACCACATAACGACGTACTTCTTCCAGAACCGCAGGCTTCGGGGGAGAGTTGTGACTATAATCTCCTTCAAGAGAGATTGAGCCTGCTCTTCCCTCCTAAGTTCGTCGCTATACATCCCTATACAACTAATATGGAAGAAATATCCAACAAATACAACACCAAGGTTTGCCAGAAAGCAAACCGTATTCAGCACCAGGAACACCTGCTCCCCCCACCACTCGAACCACCAAACTACCTGTCCGTCGCCTGCTCATCGCTGATTGGCCGGTGGTCAGTCGCACCTGCTTCTCCACCACCACACTACCTGATGTCTGGGGCCACCACGACCTAGAGACCTCAGAATATCCAGTGCTTTCAACAAATTAACACGTCTCGTTGGTAGACTAAGCTCTGGCTTACGTGTACTAAGAGAGGTGGCAGCTTCAAGCCAATATTCCTGCACCTATATATCTGATTGTATATTGTTCACTTGTTATTACTCACTTGTCTTAACGTAACTTTTCATTTTGTCATGTGATTATTCTTATTATTTTGATTGATTGATTTTTATGATACGAATTTTATGTCCATTTTATTCATGTTTTGCTTTTCTAACGTAATTAAAATCTCATTGTTAAATTTACTTGTGTTTTGTGTGTCTTCCCATTACCTTACCACAGACGAAGTTCCAGATTTTCTCTTTTTTTTGTTTCTATATGTGACGAGGCCATACCCCTAGTTTTTGAAACAGCCGAACCCCAACGCGTTACCGTCAAAATATATATATATATATTGATATAATATTATTATATTATTATATTTACATTATGTATATTATGTATTTATTAATATAATTAATATAAAGAACTGTATTTTGAAATATGTGCATATTTGAAGTTATATTTACTTTGAAAGACAAGAATCAATGAAAAGATATTGTACTTGAAACGTCTATTGAACAATGTTTGAAATCATGAACAGATACATGAATGAAATTAAAACCTCTAAAGTCCAATAACTGTCACCCTGGGTGTCAGAGTTGGTTTAGTGGTTATAACATATTGTTTACAATGGCTTAATTTCATGCCTTAACCCCTTCAATTTTCTCTTTGATATATCACATCATTGTGATTTCTTTGTTTTAAGATTGAGTCAATCTGTCTGTCCACAGTTGGAGGTCAGATGCTTGGGGCTAGTCTTTAACTAAACACATTATTTTATTTAATGGTAAGACCTGTCGAAAACTGAATACATCTAATTATAATAATAATAACCTATACACGGTTCCCTTCTCTCCCTCATGACATTTCTACATTATCATTTGCTCAGTTGTATGAATAAATGTTACCTATATTCTGTAGTACATATGAAATCTTTCTCCGAATGTCTCTTCAAGCTGTTGTTACTGCTAAAACTTCTCCTACATATAAAACATTTATATTGCTTTATGCCTATATGTTTATTATTAATGTGATCGTTCAAGTAAATCTTAAGGAAGAAACCTTTAACACATATATGACACATATAAGGCTTTTTGCCTGTATGTATTTTAAGATGTCTCTTAAAGCTCATTTTATAAATAAAATTTCTTCCACACGTAGAACATTTATAAAGATCTTTACCTGTATGTTTTTTCAAGTGCGTTTTCAAGGTACGTTATGTGTAAAAATTTTCATGCATTCAGAACATTGATAGGGCCTTTTCGTGAATTTTTATGTGTGTCTTCAGGGAGTCTAGCCATCTGAATTTCTTATTACAATCTGAACACTGATAACATTTTCTCGAGATAATTTATATTGGGATGAGGTGGTAATGGTAGCCAATTTCTATTACTTTCACCCACTTTATCTTCATCACGTTCATTTTGTAAGACTTCTCTCCATCGGTTTTCATGGTTAGATTATACTATATATATATGTACATATATATAAATATTTACTCCTTTCTATATATGAAAAAGAGAATTATGTTATTATATTTTTATTTATAAAAGATTAAAAGATTCTATAGATTTTATATAAAGAAAACAAATTATATACCACATAATTAAAAAAAGTTTAAAATTTAAAAAAGATCCATAAATTTAAAAAAAAACTTCCAAATTAGCGTTACTACCCCAATTCTTTTATTGTTCCTCGTTTAATTATTGTGTTATTTTGACACCAGATGAGCCAGATTTAAAAGAATATTAGTTTAATAAAAGTCGTCATAATGTTTTTATATTACTACGTCGAAGATTCGGAATTTACAGACTTAGATTACATCGAACATCCATACGAGGTCTATACCTGTTTTCTAATTGACCATTCAATAATTTGTTCAAATCTCTGAAATAAAATTGAATCTGTTTTTCAAACCTAAGGTTGAAGGCCAAATGCTTGATGTAAGACTTGAAGAAAACTAAATGCGTCTAAAAATAATGTAAACTCTCACACTGTCCCTGTCTCTCCCTCACAATAGATCAGTTTAATGAATTACTTGTTACCTATATTCTTCAATATATATCGCCTCTTTCTCTATATGTCTCTGCAAGTGGTTGTTAATAGTAAACTTTCTCCCACACATAGAACATATATAAGGTTTTTGCTATTATGTATATTAAGATGATCATCCAAGTGGCCCCTACTAACAAGCCCTTTAGCACATATATGACACTTATAAAATGACATAAAGGCGAAATGCCTTATGTATCTTTAAGCTGGTTTTATAATTAAAATTTCTCCCACACTTAGAACATTTATGAAGACCTTCACATGTATTATTTTTTTAAAGGCATTTTCAAGGTACGTTTTTTACTAAAACGTTTCATGCATACAGAACATTGATAAAGCTTTTCATGTATTTTCAAGTGAGTCTTCAAGGAGTCTGGCCATCTAAATTTTTTATTACAGTCCGAACATTCATAACGTTTCCCGATATAATTTCTACCACTTCTAGTCTGTTTGTCTGTCTCCTTGTTAACATTGGTCGAAATAAAAACTGAGTTTAACATCATACAAAATATTTTTATCAACTTTCCTTTTTAATAAGTAAATTTTATATAATATTATATATTAAAAACCAATTTGGGATAGGTGTAGTGGCTTATTAGACTGGTGGAATTTATTTGTAACAACATTCAACATTTTTAGTACTTTCTAGAAAGTAGGGTGGGTATCAATCCCTCTGAGAAATTTATAAGGTAATGATCATGTCTCGGTTCCATTAATCTTTCCTCATAGCTCATGCCCCTCAGCACAGGGATTAGCTTGGTGGCATCCCTCTGAACTTTTTCTAACTTTGTTTAGTATTTTACTAGATGTGGACTCCATGCTAAAGCCAAATGTTTCTAGTATTGGTCTAATATATATATACGGTGTGCGTCTTGTTCCAGTAAACCTGGATCACAAAATACTTATAATCTAGGCCTTATGTTTCACGCCATAACAAGTTTTAATGTTGATCAAAAAGTCTATCCTAACATGCAAAGTGCCATGAATATATCTGTTTATCCGGGAAATATTCTTATCCCTGATTCAAAGATCTTTTTACAGATGTTAGCTATGCCGCCTAATCTCATAGACCAGGGAGTGAAAGTGATCTGGGTCGATACATGCAGATAAAAATAAAATTTTACCCCCACCGATATCTATTCTCATATTCATACCAGCGTTAGGAAAAACTAATTTCCATGCATTATCGACACAATAGATCTTAGGTCAGCATTCATCAGAAGTATTTAGTCTAAAAAATATATTTCTGACGACGTTCTAACATACATTACATGGGTGTTAGCTTTTGTATAAAAAGATACAAACGAAGAGGGTTTTATAGAATCTTTTTGGCTCGTACCATCGTCAGTCACCACAATTAATATATAGGTTTTTTGAAGAGTGGGCCTGTTTGTTTAATTTTCAAATAGTTATACGAGACGTCTGACATTCAAAAGTGGACGATCATGTTGAGGTAAAGGAAGTACTACTTCGTCCTCATTGTATCCATTTACATTACTATGCATCACATAAATAAAAAGAAAGGAATTGGTATATATAGGTAATTGGTAAAAGAATTGCAACTGGGAGTGCTACTGCCCTTACACGGATCCTACAGCTCTCAGAGACACAAACCAGGGTTTTACACAATTTCCCCATGCGCGCACACACACACACATTCACTATGCCATGTCGTGGCATTATCGACTTAGGTGTGTCAGGGATCATCCTGGGAGTAAGTTCGAACCCTCATTACGGCCCCTTGTGGATTTTTTCATTTGATGCATCATGCTACTGTGATTTCTGATGTGAATAACAAGACTAATAACTGAGAAGTATATACATCGTTTTCTTTTCAGCCATCATTTGGATGAAGCAAAAACTACCTTTTATCCCACTGGGGGAAGCCCTAATACTCATGAATTGCCATCGACTAAAGGCACTAATACCCTTTAATAGTGAAAGATTAATTAAATGTAAACTTAACAAAAATTAAAGTAAATTGCTTTTACCACGATGACACATACTCCACTTTCGTTAATAACAACCACATCAACAAAGAATACTGTAAATCCTCAACAACTGCCTCAGTTATAACCACAGCCACATGTTGCAGAGTTGAGAACAGCTAACAGAAAACATGAAGATTCTTACTGGGGTCCAATAACAACTACTCATGGGAAAAATAATAATAAGAATACAGAAATAGCACCAGAAAAAGTCAATGTCGGTAAGAAAATGACAAATTGGGCTATTTCTTTTATGTATCTGTATTTTTGATTGGTTTAAAAGTCACGTTTTATCTACTAGGAACAAATATTTATAAATCATTAGTGTCATTATTAATTTGTATTATTGTTCTTTTATTAATTACATTTATATTAACCTATCATCAAAATTAATACAAATCAATTGTTTCTTATGCCCAG
>NC_091159.1:149698-233861 GCF_040958095.1 Procambarus clarkii
GTTAATCATCACTTGTGGTTTATGCAAGTAAAGGCTTATAGCATGGACACGAGTTCTCTCACATTGACAGTGGCTTGATGAAAAACGCAGACTAACCTCACACTTGTCTAGTGCCCTCGGGAAGTGGAGATATTTGAGATGTATATATATCTCGAAGTCTCTACTTCTTTTGTAGGGTCTGATGGTGTAGTGGGTTACAGCGTACTAGTTATGGCAGCTACTGGAAGGTAGTTGTGCTTTCTGGGTTCGAGTCCCACTGGTGGGTGTTGTCCAAAGATTGTTAATCATCACTTGTGGTTTATGCAAGTAAAGGCTTATAGCATGGACACGAGTTCTCTCACATTGACAGTGGCTTGATGAAAAACGCAGACTAACCTCACACTTGTCTAGTGCCCTCGGGAAGTGGAGATATTTGAGATGTATATATATCTCGAAGTCTCTACTTCTTTTGTAGGGTCTGATGGTGTAGTGGGTTAAAGCGTACTAGTTATGGCAGCTACTGGAAGGTAGTTGTGCTTTCTGGGTTCGAGTCCCACTGGTGGGTGTTGTCCAAAGATTGTTAATCTTTACTTGTGGTTTATGCAAGTATAGGCTTATAGCATGGACACGAGTTCTCTCACATTGACAGTGGCTTGATGAAAAACGCAGACTAACCTCACACTTGTCTACTGCCCTCGGGAAGTGGAGATATTTGAGGTGTATATATATCTCGAAGTCTCTACTTCTTTTGTAGGGTCTGATGGTGTAGTGGGTTAAAGCATACTAGTTATGGCAGCTACTGGAAGGTAGTTGTGCTTTCTGGGTTCGAGTCCCACTGGTGGGTGTTGTCCAAAGATTGTTAATCTTCACTTGTCGTTTATGCAAGTATAGGCTTATAGCATGGACACGAGTTCTCTCACATTGACAGTGGCTTGATGAAAAACGCAGACTAACCTCACTTGTCTAGTGCCCTCGGGAAGTGGAGATATTTGAGGTGTATATATATCTCGAAATCTCTACTGATTTTGTAGGGTCTGATGGTGTAGTGGGTTAAAGCGTACTAGTTATGGCAGCTACTGGAAGGTAGTTGTGCTTTCTGGGTTTGAGTCCCACTGGTGGGTGTTGTCCAAAGATTGTTAATCTTCACTTGTGGTTTATGCAAGTATAGGCCTTTAGCATGGACACGAGTTCTCTCACATTGACAGTGGCTTGATGAAAAACGCAGACTAACCTCACACTTGTCTAGTGCCCTCGGGAAGTGGAGATATTTGAGATGTATATATATCTCGAAGTCTCTACTTCTTTTGTAGGGTCTGATGGTGTAGTGGGTTAAAGCGTACTAGTTATGGCAGCTACTGGAAGGTAGTTGTGCTTTCTGGGTTCGAGTCCCACTGGTGGGTGTTGTCCAAAGATTGTTAATCTTCAATTGTGGTTTATTCAAGTATAGGCTTATAGCATGGACACGAGTTCTCTCACATTGACAGTGGCTTGATGAAAAACGCAGACTAACCTCACACTTGTCTAGTGCTTCGGGAAGTGGAGATATTTGAGATGTATATATATCTCGAAGTCTCTACTTCTTTTGTAGGGTCTGATGGTGTAGTGGGTTAAAGCGTACTAGTTATGGTAGCTACTGGAAGGTAGTTGTGCTTTCTGGGTTCGAGTCCCACTGGTGGGTGTTGTCCAAAGATTGGTAATCTTCACTTGTCGTTTATGCAAGTATATGCTTATAGCATGGACACGAGTTCTCTCACATTGACAGTGGCTTGATGAAAAACGCAGACTAACCTCACTTGTCTAGTGCCCTCGGGAAGTGGAGATATTTGAGATGTATATATATCTCGAAGTCTCTACTTCTTTTGTAGGGTCTGATGGTGTAGTGAGTTAAAGCGTACTAGTTATGGCAGCTACTGGAAGGTAGTTGTGCTTTCTGGGTTCGAGTCCCACTGGCGGGTGTTGTCCAAAGATTGTTAATCTTCACTTGTTGTTTATGCAAGTATAGGCTTATAGCATGGACACGAGTTCTCTCACATTAACAGTGGCTTGATGAAAAACGCAGACTAACCTCACACTTGTCTAGTGCCCTCGGGAAGTGGAGATATTTGAAATGTATATATATCTCGAAGTCTCTACTTCTTTTGTAGGGTCTGATGGTGTAGTGGGTTAAAGCGTACTAGTTATGGCAGCTACTGGAAGGTAGTTGTGCTTTCTGGGTTCGAGTCCCACTGGTGGGTGTTGTCCAAAGATTGTTAATCTTCACTTGTCGTTTATGCAAGTATAGGCTTATAGCATGGACACGAGTTCTCTCACATTGACAGTGGCTTGATGAAAAACGCAGACTAACCTCACTTGTCTAGTGCCCTCGGGAAGTGGAGATATTTGAGATGTATATATATCTCGAAGTCTCTACTTCTTTTGTAGGGTCTGATGGTGTAGTGAGTTAAAGCTTACTTGTTATGGCAGCTACTGGAAGGTAGTTGTGCTTTCTGGGTTCGAGTCCCACTGGTGGGTGTTGTCCAAAGATTGTTAATCTTCACTTGTTGTTTATGCAAGTATAGGCTTATAGCATGGACACGAGTTCTCTCACATTGACAGTGGCTTGATGAAAAACGCACACTAACCTCGCTTGTCTAGTGCCCTCGGGAAGTGGAGATATTTGAGATGTATATATATCTCGAAGTCTCTACTTCTTTTGTAGGGTCTGATGGTGTAGTGGGTTAAAGCGTACTAGTTATGGCAGCTACTGGAAGGTAGTTGTGCTTTCTGGGTTTGAGTCCCACTGGTGGGTGTTGTCCAAAGATTGTTAATCTTTACTTGTGGTTTATGCAAGTATAGGCTTATAGCATGGACACGAGTTCTCTCACATTGACAGTGGCTTGATGAAAAACGCAGACTAACCTCGCACTTGTCTAGTGCCCTCGGGAAGTGGAGATATTTGAGATGTATATATATCTCGAAGTCTCTACTTCTTTTGTAGGGTCTGATGGTGTAGTGGGTTAAAGCGTACTAGTTATGGCAGCTACTGGAAGGTAGTTGTGCTTTCTGGGTTCGAGTCCCACTGGCGGGTGTTGTCCAAAGATTGTTAATCTTCACTTGTGGTTTATGCAAGTATAGGCTTATAGCATGGACACGAGTTCTCTCACATTGACAGTGGCTTGATGAAAAACGCAGACTAACCGCAGACTTGTCTAGTGCCCTCGGGAAGTGGAGATATTTGAGGTGTATATATATCTCGAAGTCTCTACTTCTTTTGTAGGGTCTGATGGTGTAGTGGGTTAAAGCGATCTAGTTATGGCAGCTACTGGAAGGTAGTTGTGCTTTCTGGGTTCGAGTCCCACTGGTGGGTGTTGTCCAAAGATTGTTAATCTTCACTTGTCGTTTATGCAAGTATAGGCTTATAGCATGGACACGAGTTCTCTCACATTGACAGTAGCTTGATGAAAAACGCAGACTAACCTCACTTGTCTAGTGCCCTCGGGAAGTGGAGATATTTGAGATGTATATATATCTCGAAGTCTCTACTTCTTTTGTAGGGTCTGATGGTGTAGTGAGTTAAAGCTTACTAGTTATGGCAGCTACTGGAAGGTAGTTGTGCTTTCTGGGTTCGAGTCCCACTGGTGGGTGTTGTCCAAAGATTGTTAATCTTCACTTGTCGTTTATGCAAGTATAGGCTTATAGCATGGACACGAGTTCTCTCACATTGACAGTAGCTTGATGAAAAACGCAGACTAACCTCACTTGTCTAGTGCCCTCGGGAAGTGGAGATATTTGAGATGTATATATATCTCGAAGTCTCTACTTCTTTTGTAGGGTCTGATGGTGTAGTGGGTTAAAGCGTACTAGTTATGGCAGCTACTGGAAGGTAGTTGTGCTTTCTGGGATCGAGTCCCACTGGTGGGTGTTGTCCAAAGATTGTTAATCTTCACTTGTTGTTTATGCAAGTACAGGCTTATAGCATGGACACGAGTTCTCTCACATTAACAGTGGCTTGATGAAAAACGCATACTAACCTCACACTTGTCTAGTGCCCTCGGGAAGTAGAGATATTTGAGATGTATATATATCTCGAAGTCTCTACTTCTTTTGTAGGGTCTGATGGTGTAGTGGGTTAAAGCGTACTGATTATGGCAGCTACTGGAAGGTAGTTGTGCTTTCTGGGTTCGAGTCCCACTGGTGGGTGTTGTCCAAAGATTGTTAATCTTCACTTGTGGTTTATGCAAGTATAGGCTTATAGCATGGACACGAGTTCTCTCACATTGACAGTGGCCTGATGAAAAACGCAGACTAACCTCACACTTGTCTAGTGCCCTCGGGAAGTGGAGATATTTGAGATGTATATATATCTCCAAGTCTCTACTTCTTTTGTAGGGTCTGATGGTGTAGTGGGTTAAAGCGTACTAATTATGGCAGCTACTGGAAGGTAGTTGTGCTTTCTGGGTTCGAGTCCCACTGGTGGGTGTTGTCCAAAGATTGTTAATCTTCACTTGTTGTTTATGCAAGTACTGGCTTATAGCATGGACACGAGTTCTCTCACATTAACAGTGGCTTGATGAAAAACGCAGACTAACCCCACACTTGTCTAGTGCCCTCGGGAAGTGGAGATATTTGAGATGTATATATATCTCGAAGTCTCTACTTCTTTTGTAGGGTCTGATTGTGTAGTGGGTTAAAGCGTACTAGTTATGGCAGCTACTGGAAGGTAGTTGTGCTTTCTGGGTTCGAGTCCCACTGGTGGGTGTTGTCCAAAGATTGTTAATCTTTACTTGTGGTTTATGCAAGTATAGGCTTATAGCATGGACACGAGTTCTCTCACATTGACAGTGGTTTGATGAAAAAGGCAGGCTAACCTCACACTTGTCTAGTGCCCTCGGGAAGTGGAGATATTTGAGATGTATATATATCTCGAAGTCTCTACTTCTTTTGTAGGGTCTGATGGTGTAGTGGGTTAAAGCGTACTAGTTATGGCAGCTACTGGAAGGTAGTTGTGCTTTCTGGGTTCGAGTCCCACTGGTGGGTGTTGTCCAAAGATTGTTAATCTTCACTTGTCGTTTATGCAAGTAGAGGCTTATAGCATGGACACGAGTTCTCTCACATTGACAGTAGCTTGATGAAAAACGCAGACTAACCTCACTTGTCTAGTGCCCTCGGGAAGTGGAGATATTTGAGATGTATATATATCTCGAAGTCTCTACTTCTTTTGTAGGGTCTGATGGTGTAGTGGGTTAAAGCGTACTAGTTATGGCAGCTACTAGAAGGTAGTTGTGCTTTCTGGGTTCGAGTCCCACTGGTGGGTGTTGTCCAAAGATTGTTAATCTTTACTTGTGGTTTATGCAAGTATAGGCTTATAGCATGGACACGAGTTCTCTCACATTGACAGTGGCTTGATGAAAAACGCAGACTAACCTCACACTTGTCTACTGCCCTCGGGAAGTGGAGATATTTGAGGTGTATATATATCTCGAAGTCTCTACTTCTTTTGTAGGGTCTGATGGTGTAGTGGGTTAAAGCATACTAGTTATGGCAGCTACTGGAAGGTAGTTGTGCTTTCTGGGTTCGAGTCCCACTGGTGGGTGTTGTCCAAAGATTGTTAATCTTCACTTGTCGTTTATGCAAGTAGAGGCTTATAGCATGGACACGAGTTCTCTCACATTGACAGTAGCTTGATGAAAAACGCAGACTAACCTCACTTGTCTAGTGCCCTCGGGAAGTGGAGATATTTGAGATGTATATATATCTCGAAGTCTCTACTTCTTTTGTAGGGTCTGATGGTGTAGTGGGTTAAAGCGTACTAGTTATGGCAGCTACTGGAAGGTAGTTGTGCTTTCTGGGTTCGAGTCCCACTGGTGGGTGTTGTCCAAAGATTGTTAATCTTTACTTGTGGTTTATGCAAGTATAGGCTTATAGCATGGACACGAGTTCTCTCACATTGACAGTGGCTTGATGAAAAACGCAGACTAACCTCACTTGTCTAGTGCCCTCGGGAAGTGGAGATATTTGAGGTGTATATATATCTCGAAATCTCTACTGATTTTGTAGGGTCTGATGGTGTAGTGGGTTAAAGCGTACTAGTTATGGCAGCTACTGGAAGGTAGTTGTGCTTTCTGGGTTTGAGTCCCACTGGTGGGTGTTGTCCAAAGATTGTTAATCTTCACTTGTGGTTTATGCAAGTATAGGCCTTTAGCATGGACACGAGTTCTCTCACATTGACAGTGGTTTGATGAAAAAGGCAGACTAACCTCACAGTTGTCTAGTGCCCTCGGGAAGTGGAGATATTTGAGATGTATATATATATCGAAGTCTCTACTTCTTTTGTAGGGTCTGATGGTGTAGTGGGTTAAAGCGTACTAGTTATGGCAGCTACTGGAAGGTAGTTGTGCTTTCTGGGTTCGAGTCCCACTGGTGGGTGTTGTCCAAAGATTGTTAATCTTCAATTGTGGTTTATGCAAGTATAGGCTTATAGCATGGACACGAGTTCTCTCACATTGACAGTGGCTTGATGAAAAACGCAGACTAACCTCACACTTGTCTAGTGCTTCGGGAAGTGGAGATATTTGAGATGTATATATATCTCGAAGTCTCTACTTCTTTTGTAGGGTCTGATGGTGTAGTGGGTTAAAGCGTACTAGTTATGGTAGCTACTGGAAGGTAGTTGTGCTTTCTGGGTTCGAGTCCCACTGGTGGGTGTTGTCCAAAGATTGGTAATCTTCACTTGTCGTTTATGCAAGTATATGCTTATAGCATGGACACGAGTTCTCTCACATTGACAGTGGCTTGATGAAAAACGCAGACTAACCTCACTTGTCTAGTGCCCTCGGGAAGTGGAGATATTTGAGATGTATATATATCTCGAAGTCTCTACTTCTTTTGTAGGGTCTGATGGTGTAGTGAGTTAAAGCGTACTAGTTATGGCAGCTACTGGAAGGTAGTTGTGCTTTCTGGGTTCGAGTCCCACTGGCGGGTGTTGTCCAAAGATTGTTAATCTTCACTTGTTGTTTATGCAAGTATAGGCTTATAGCATGGACACGAGTTCTCTCACATTAACAGTGGCTTGATGAAAAACGCAGACTAACCTCACACTTGTCTAGTGCCCTCGGGAAGTGGAGATATTTGAGATGTATATATATCTCGAAGTCTCTACTTCTTTTGTAGGGTCTGATGGTGTAGTGGGTTAAAGCGTACTAGTTATGGCAGCTACTGGAAGGTAGTTGTGCTTTCTGGGTTCGAGTCCCACTGGTGGGTGTTGTCCAAAGATTTTTAATCTTCACTTGTCGTTTATGCAAGTATAGGCTTATAGCATGGACACGAGTTCTCTCACATTGACAGTGGCTTGATGAAAAACGCAGACTAACCTCACTTGTCTAGTGCCCTCGGGAAGTGGAGATATTTGAGATGTATATATATCTCGAAGTCTCTACTTCTTTTGTAGGGTCTGATGGTGTAGTGAGTTAAAGCTTACTTGTTATGGCAGCTACTGGAAGGTAGTTGTGCTTTCTGGGTTCGAGTCCCACTGGTGGGTGTTGTCCAAAGATTGTTAATCTTCACTTGTTGTTTATGCAAGTATAGGCTTATAGCATGGACACGAGTTCTCTCACATTGACAGTGGCTTGATGAAAAACGCACACTAACCTCACTTGTCTAGTGCCCTCGGGAAGTGGAGATATTTGAGATGTATATATATCTCGAAGTCTCTACTTCTTTTGTAGGGTCTGATGGTGTAGTGGGTTAAAGCGTACTAGTTATGGCAGCTACTGGAAGGTAGTTGTGCTTTCTGGGTTTGAGTCCCACTGGTGGGTGTTGTCCAAAGATTGTTAATCTTTACTTGTGGTTTATGCAAGTATAGGCTTATAGCATGGACACGAGTTCTCTCACATTGACAGTGGCTTGATGAAAAACGCAGACTAACCTCGCACTTGTCTAGTGCCCTCGGGAAGTGGAGATATTTGAGATGTATATATATCTCGAAGTCTCTACTTCTTTTGTAGGGTCTGATGGTGTAGTGGGTTAAAGCGTACTAGTTATGGCAGCTACTGGAAGGTAGTTGTGCTTTCTGGGTTCGAGTCCCACTGGCGGGTGTTGTCCAAAGATTGTTAATCTTCACTTGTGGTTTATGCAAGTATAGGCTTATAGCATGGACACGAGTTCTCTCACATTGACAGTGGCTTGATGAAAAACGCAGACTAACCGCAGACTTGTCTAGTGCCCTCGGGAAGTGGAGATATTTGAGGTGTATATATATCTCGAAGTCTCTACTTCTTTTGTAGGGTCTGATGGTGTAGTGGGTTAAAGCGATCTAGTTATGGCAGCTACTGGAAGGTAGTTGTGCTTTCTGGGTTCGAGTCCCACTGGTGGGTGTTGTCCAAAGATTGTTAATCTTCACTTGTCGTTTATGCAAGTATAGGCTTATAGCATGGACACGAGTTCTCTCACATTGACAGTGGCTTGATGAAAAACGCAGACTAACCTCACTTGTCTAGTGCCCTCGGGAAGTGGAGATATTTGAGATGTATATATATCTTGAAGTCTCTACTTCTTTTGTAGGGTCTGATGGTGTAGTGAGTTAAAGCTTACTAGTTATGGCAGCTACTGGAAGGTAGTTGTGCTTTCTGGGTTCGAGTCCCACTGGTGGGTGTTGTCCAAAGATTGTTAATCTTCACTTGTTGTTTATGCAAGTATAGGCTTATAGCATGGACACGAGTTCTCTCACATTAACAGTGGCTTGATGAAAAACGCAGACTAACCTCACACTTGTCTAGTGCCCTCGGGAAGTGGAGATATTTGAGATGTATATATATCTCGAAGTCTCTACTTCTTTTGTAGGGTCTGATGGTGTAGTGGGTTAAAGTGTAATAGTTATGGCAGCTACTGGAAGGTAGTTGTGCTTTCTGGGTTCGAGTCCCACTGGTGGGTGTTGTCCAAAGATTGTTAATCTTCACTTGTGGTTTATGCAAGTATAGGCTTATAGCATGGACACGAGTTCTCTCACATTGACAGTGGCTTGATGAAAAACGCAGACTAACCTCACACTTGTCTAGTGCTTCGGGAAGTGGAGATACTTGAGATGTATATATATCTCGAAGTCTCTACTTCTTTTGTAGGGTCTGATGGTGTAGTGGGTTAAAGCATACTAGGTATGGCAGCTACTGGAAGGTAGTTGTGCTTTCTGGGTTCGAGTCCCACTGGTGGGTGTTGTCCAAAGATTGTTAATCTTCACTTGTCGTTTATGCAAGTATAGGCTTATAGCGTGGACACGAGTTCTCTCACATTGACAGTGGCTTGATGAAAAACGCAGACTAACCTCACTTGTCTTGTGCCCTCGGGAAGTGGAGATATTTGAGATGTATATATATCTCGAAGTCTCTACTTCTTTTGTAGGGTCTGATGGTGTAGTGGGTTAAAGCGTACTAGTTATGGCAGCTACTGGAAGGTAGTTGTGCTTTCTGGGTTCGAGTCCCACTGGTGGGTGTTGTCCAAAGATTGTTAATCTTTACTTGTGGTTTATGCAAGTAAAGGCTTATAGCATGGACACGAGTTCTCTCACATTGACAGTGGCTTGATGAAAAACGCAGACTAACCTCACACTTGTCTAGTGCCCTCGGGAAGTGGAGATATTTGAGATGTATATATATCTCAAAGTCTCTACTTCTTTTGTAGGGTCTGATGGTGTAGTGGGTTAAAGCGTACTAGTTATGGCAGCTACTGGAAGGTAGTTGTGCTTTCTGGGTTTGAGTCCCACTGGTGGGTGTTGTCCAAATATTGTTAATCTTCACTTGTCGTTTATGCAAGTATAGGCTTATAGCATGGACACGAGTTCTCTCACATTGTCAGTGGCTTGATGAAAAACGCAGACTAACCTCACTTGTTTAGTGCCCTCGGGAAGTGGAGATATTTGAGATGTATATATATCTCGAAGTCTCTACTTCTTTTGTAGGGTCTGATGGTGTAGTGGGTTAAAGCGTACTAGTTATGGCAGCTACTGGAAGGTAGTTGTGCTTTCTGGGTTCGAGTCCCACTGGTGGGTGTTGTCCAAAGATTGTTAATCTTTACTTGTGGTTTATGCAAGTAAAGGCTTATAGCATGGACACGAGTTCTCTCACATTGACAGTGGCTTGATGAAAAACGCAGACTAACCTCACACTTGTCTAGTGCCCTCGGGAAGTGGAGATATTTGAGATGTATATATATCTCGAAGTCTCTACTTCTTTTGTAGGGTCTGATGGTGTAGTGGGTTAAAGCGTACTAGTTATGGCAGCTACTGGAAGGTAGTTGTGCTTTCTGGGTTCGAGTCCCACTGGTGGGTGTTGTCCAAAGATTGTTAATCTTCACTTGTCGTTTATGCAAGTATAGGCTTATAGCATGGACACGAGTTCTCTCACATTGACAGTGGCTTGATGAAAAACGCACACTAACCTCACTTGTTTAGTGCCCTCGGGAAGTGGAGATATTTGAGATGTATATATATCTCGAAGTCTCTACTTCTTTTGTAGGGTCTGATGGTGTAGTGAGTTGAAGCGTACTAGTTATGGCAGATACTGGAAGGTAGTTGTGCTTTCTGGGTTCGAGTCCCAATGGTGGGTGTTGTCCAAAGATTGTTAATCTTCACTTGTTGTTTATGCAAGTATAGGCTTATAGCATGGACACGAGTTCTCTCACATTAACAGTGGCTTGATGAAAAACGCAGACTAACCTCACACTTGTCTAGTGCTCTCGGGAAGTGGAGATATTTGAGATGTATATATATCTCGAAGTCTCTACTTCTTTTGTAGGGTCTGATGGTGTAGTCGGTTAAAGCGTACTAGTTATGGCAGCTACTGGAAGGTAGTTGTGCTTTCTGGGTTCGAATCCCACTGGTGGGTGTTGTCCAAAGATTGTTAATCTTTACTTGTGGTTTATGCAAGTATAGGCTTATAGCATGGACACGAGTTCTCTCACATTGACAGTGGCTTGATGAAAAACGCAGACTAACCTCACACTTGTCTAGTGCCCTCGGGAAGTGGAGATATTTGAGGTGTATATATATCTCGAAGTCTCTACTTCTTTTGTAGGGTCTGATGGTGTAGTGGGTTAAAGCGTACTAGTTATGGCAGCTACTGCAAGGTAGTTGTGCTTTCTGGGTTTGAGTCTCACTGGTGGGTGTTGTCCAAAGATTGTTAATCTTCACTTGTCGTTTATGCAAGTATAGGCCTATAGCATGGACACGAGTTCTCTCACATTGACAGTGGCTTGATGAAAAACGCAGACTAACCTCACACTTGTCTAGTGCCCTCCGGAAGTGGAGATATTTGAGATGTATATATATCTCGAAGTCTCTACTTCTTTTGTAGGGTCTGATGGTGTAGTGGGTTAAAGCGTACTAGTTATGGCAGCTACTGGAAGGTAGTTGTGCTTTCTGGGTTCGAGTCCCACTGGTGGGTGTTGTCCAAAGATTGTTAATCTTTACTTGTGGTTTATGCAAGTATAGGCTTATAGCATGGACACGAGTTCTCTCACATTGACAGTGGCTTGATGAAAAACGCAGACTAACCTCGCACTTGTCTAGTGCCCTCGGGAAGTGGAGATATTTGAGATGTATATATCTCGAAGTCTCTACTTCTTTTGTAGGGTCTGATGGTGTAGTGGGTTAAAGCGTACTAGTTATGGCAGCTACTGGAAGGTAGTTGTGCTTTCTGGGTTCGAGTCCCACTGGCGGGTGTTGTCCAAAGATTGTTAATCTTCACTTGTTGTTTATGCAAGTATAGGCTTATAGCATGGACACGAGTTCTCTCACATTAACAGTGGCTTGATGAAAAACGCAGACTAACCTCACACTTGTCTAGTGCCCTCGGGAAGTGGAGATATTTGAGATGTATATATATCTCGAAGTCTCTACTTCTTTTGTAGGGTCTGATGGTGTAGTGGGTTAAAGCGTACTAGTTATGGCAGCTACTGGAAGGTAGTTGTGCTTTCTGGGTTCGAGTCCCACTGGTGGGTGTTGTCCAAAGATTGTTAATCTTCACTTGTCGTTTATGCAAGTATAGGCTTATAGCATGGACACGAGTTCTCTCACATTGACAGTGGCTTGATGAAAAACGCAGACTAACCTCACTTGTCTAGTGCCCTCGGGAAGTGGAGATATTTGAGATGTATATATATCTCGAAGTCTCTACTTCTTTTGTAGGGTCTGATGGTGTAGTGAGTTAAAGCTTACTTGTTATGGCAGCTACTGGAAGGTAGTTGTGCTTTCTGGGTTCGAGTCCCACTGGTGGGTGTTGTCCAAAGATTGTTAATCTTCACTTGTTGTTTATGCAAGTATAGGCTTATAGCATGGACACGAGTTCTCTCACATTGACAGTGGCTTGATGAAAAACGCAGACTAACCTCACTTGTCTAGTGCCCTCGGGAAGTGGAGATATTTGAGATGTATATATATCTCGAAGTCTCTACTTCTTTTGTAGGGTCTGATGGTGTAGTGGGTTAAAGCGTACTAGTTATGGCAGCTACTGGAAGGTAGTTGTGCTTTCTGGGTTCGAGTCCCACTGGTGGGTGTTGTCCAAAGATTGTTAATCTTCACTTGTGGTTTATGCAAGTATAGGCTTATAGCATGGACACAAGTTCTCTCACATTGACAGTGGCTTGATGAAAAACGCAGACTAACCTCACACTTGTCTAGTGCTTCGGGAAGTGGAGATACTTGAGATGTATATATATCTCGAAGTCTCTACTTCTTTTGTAGGGTCTGATGGTGTAGTGGGTTAAAGCATACTAGGTATGGCAGCTACTGGAAGGTAGTTGTGCTTTCTGGGTTCGAGTCCCACTGGTGGGTGTTGTCCAAAGATTGTTAATCTTCACTTGTCGTTTATGCAAGTATAGGCTTATAGCGTGGACACGAGTTCTCTCACATTGACAGTGGCTTGATGAAAAACGCAGACTAACCTCACTTGTCTTGTGCCCTCGGGAAGTGGAGATATTTGAGATGTATATATATCTCGAAGTCTCTACTTCTTTTGTAGGGTCTGATGGTGTAGTGGGTTAAAGCGTACTAGTTATGGCAGCTACTGGAAGGTAGTTGTGCTTTCTGGGTTCGAGTCCCACTGGTGGGTGTTGTCCAAAGATTGTTAATCTTTACTTGTGGTTTATGCAAGTAAAGGCTTATAGCATGGACACGAGTTCTCTCACATTGACAGTGGCTTGATGAAAAACGCAGACTAACCTCACACTTGTCTAGTGCCCTCGGGAAGTGGAGATATTTGAGATGTATATATATCTCAAAGTCTCTACTTCTTTTGTAGGGTCTGATGGTGTAGTGGGTTAAAGCGTACTAGTTATGGCAGCTACTGGAAGGTAGTTGTGCTTTCTGGGTTTGAGTCCCACTGGTGGGTGTTGTCCAAATATTGTTAATCTTCACTTGTCGTTTATGCAAGTATAGGCTTATAGCATGGACACGAGTTCTCTCACATTGTCAGTGGCTTGATGAAAAACGCAGACTAACCTCACTTGTTTAGTGCCCTCGGGAAGTGGAGATATTTGAGATGTATATATATCTCGAAGTCTCTACTTCTTTTGTAGGGTCTGATGGTGTAGTGGGTTAAAGCGTACTAGTTATGGCAGCTACTGGAAGGTAGTTGTGCTTTCTGGGTTCGAGTCCCACTGGTGGGTGTTGTCCAAAGATTGTTAATCTTTACTTGTGGTTTATGCAAGTAAAGGCTTATAGCATGGACACGAGTTCTCTCACATTGACAGTGGCTTGATGAAAAACGCAGACTAACCTCACACTTGTCTAGTGCCCTCGGGAAGTGGAGATATTTGAGATGTATATATATCTCGAAGTCTCTACTTCTTTTGTAGGGTCTGATGGTGTAGTGGGTTAAAGCGTACTAGTTATGGCAGCTACTGGAAGGTAGTTGTGCTTTCTGGGTTCGAGTCCCACTGGTGGGTGTTGTCCAAAGATTGTTAATCTTCACTTGTCGTTTATGCAAGTATAGGCTTATAGCATGGACACGAGTTCTCTCACATTGACAGTGGCTTGATGAAAAACGCACACTAACCTCACTTGTTTAGTGCCCTCGGGAAGTGGAGATATTTGAGATGTATATATATCTCGAAGTCTCTACTTCTTTTGTAGGGTCTGATGGTGTAGTGAGTTGAAGCGTACTAGTTATGGCAGATACTGGAAGGTAGTTGTGCTTTCTGGGTTCGAGTCCCAATGGTGGGTGTTGTCCAAAGATTGTTAATCTTCACTTGTTGTTTATGCAAGTATAGGCTTATAGCATGGACACGAGTTCTCTCACATTAACAGTGGCTTGATGAAAAACGCAGACTAACCTCACACTTGTCTAGTGCTCTCGGGAAGTGGAGATATTTGAGATGTATATATATCTCGAAGTCTCTACTTCTTTTGTAGGGTCTGATGGTGTAGTCGGTTAAAGCGTACTAGTTATGGCAGCTACTGGAAGGTAGTTGTGCTTTCTGGGTTCGAATCCCACTGGTGGGTGTTGTCCAAAGATTGTTAATCTTTACTTGTGCTTTATGCAAGTATAGGCTTATAGCATGGACACGAGTTCTCTCACATTGACAGTGGCTTGATGAAAAACGCAGACTAACCTCACACTTGTCTAGTGCCCTCGGGAAGTGGAGATATTTGAGGTGTATATATATCTCGAAGTCTCTACTTCTTTTGTAGGGTCTGATGGTGTAGTGGGTTAAAGCGTACTAGTTATGGCAGCTACTGCAAGGTAGTTGTGCTTTCTGGGTTTGAGTCTCACTGGTGGGTGTTGTCCAAAGATTGTTAATCTTCACTTGTCGTTTATGCAAGTATAGGCCTATAGCATGGACACGAGTTCTCTCACATTGACAGTGGCTTGATGAAAAACGCAGACTAACCTCACACTTGTCTAGTGCCCTCCGGAAGTGGAGATATTTGAGATGTATATATATCTCGAAGTCTCTACTTCTTTTGTAGGGTCTGATGGTGTAGTGGGTTAAAGCGTACTAGTTATGGCAGCTACTGGAAGGTAGTTGTGCTTTCTGGGTTCGAGTCCCACTGGTGGGTGTTGTCCAAAGATTGTTAATCTTTACTTGTGGTTTATGCAAGTATAGGCTTATAGCATGGACACGAGTTCTCTCACATTGACAGTGGCTTGATGAAAAACGCAGACTAACCTCGCACTTGTCTAGTGCCCTCGGGAAGTGGAGATATTTGAGATGTATATATATCTCGAAGTCTCTACTTCTTTTGTAGGGTCTGATGGTGTAGTGGGTTAAAGCGTACTAGTTATGGCAGCTACTGGAAGGTAGTTGTGCTTTCTGGGTTCGAGTCCCACTGGCGGGTGTTGTCCAAAGATTGTTAATCTTCACTTGTTGTTTATGCAAGTATAGGCTTATAGCATGGACACGAGTTCTCTCACATTAACAGTGGCTTGATGAAAAACGCAGACTAACCTCACACTTGTCTAGTGCCCTCGGGAAGTGGAGATATTTGAGATGTATATATATCTCGAAGTCTCTACTTCTTTTGTAGGGTCTGATGGTGTAGTGGGTTAAAGCGTACTAGTTATGGCAGCTACTGGAAGGTAGTTGTGCTTTCTGGGTTCGAGTCCCACTGGTGGGTGTTGTCCAAAGATTGTTAATCTTCACTTGTCGTTTATGCAAGTATAGGCTTATAGCATGGACACGAGTTCTCTCACATTGACAGTGGCTTGATGAAAAACGCAGACTAACCTCACTTGTCTAGTGCCCTCGGGAAGTGGAGATATTTGAGATGTATATATATCTCGAAGTCTCTACTTCTTTTGTAGGGTCTGATGGTGTAGTGAGTTAAAGCTTACTTGTTATGGCAGCTACTGGAAGGTAGTTGTGCTTTCTGGGTTCGAGTCCCACTGGTGGGTGTTGTCCAAAGATTGTTAATCTTCACTTGTTGTTTATGCAAGTATAGGCTTATAGCATGGACACGAGTTCTCTCACATTGACAGTGGCTTGATGAAAAACGCAGACTAACCTCACTTGTCTAGTGCCCTCGGGAAGTGGAGATATTTGAGATGTATATATATCTCGAAGTCTCTACTTCTTTTGTAGGGTCTGATGGTGTAGTGGGTTAAAGCGTACTAGTTATGGCAGCTACTGGAAGGTAGTTGTGCTTTCTGGGTTTGAGTCCCACTGGTGGGTGTTGTCCAAAGATTGTTAATCTTTACTTGTGGTTTATGCAAGTATAGGCTTATAGCATGGACACGAGTTCTCTCACATTGACAGTGGCTTGATGAAAAACGCAGACTAACCTCGCACTTGTCTAGTGCCCTCGGGAAGTGGAGATATTTGAGATGTATATATATCTCGAAGTCTCTACTTCTTTTGTAGGGTCTGATGGTGTAGTGGGTTAAAGCGTACTAGTTATGGCAGCTACTGGAAGGTAGTTGTGCTTTCTGGGTTCGAGTCCCACTGGCGGGTGTTGTCCAAAGATTGTTAATCTTCACTTGTGGTTTATGCAAGTATAGGCTTATAGCATGGACACGAGTTCTCTCACATTGACAGTGGCTTGATGAAAAACGCAGACTAACCGCAGACTTGTCTAGTGCCCTCGGGAAGTGGAGATATTTGAGGTGTATATATATCTCGAAGTCTCTACTTCTTTTGTAGGGTCTGATGGTGTAGTGGGTTAAAGCGATCTAGTTATGGCAGCTACTGGAAGGTAGTTGTGCTTTCTGGGTTCGAGTCCCACTGGTGGGTGTTGTCCAAAGATTGTTAATCTTCACTTGTCGTTTATGCAAGTATAGGCTTATAGCATGGACACGAGTTCTCTCACATTGACAGTGGCTTGATGAAAAACGCAGACTAACCTCACTTGTCTAGTGCCCTCGGGAAGTGGAGATATTTGAGATGTATATATATCTCGAAGTCTCTACTTCTTTTGTAGGGTCTGATGGTGTAGTGAGTTAAAGCTTACTAGTTATGGCAGCTACTGGAAGGTAGTTGTGCTTTCTGGGTTCGAGTCCCACTGGTGGGTGTTGTCCAAAGATTGTTAATCTTCACTTGTTGTTTATGCAAGTATAGGCTTATAGCATGGACACGAGTTCTCTCACATTAACAGTGGCTTGATGAAAAACGCAGACTAACCTCACACTTGTCTAGTGCCCTCGGGAAGTGGAGATATTTGAGATGTATATATATCTCGAAGTCTCTACTTCTTTTGTAGGGTCTGATGGTGTAGTGGGTTAAAGTGTAATAGTTATGGCAGCTACTGGAAGGTAGTTGTGCTTTCTGGGTTCGAGTCCCACTGGTGGGTGTTGTCCAAAGATTGTTAATCTTCACTTGTGGTTTATGCAAGTATAGGCTTATAGCATGGACACGAGTTCTCTCACATTGACAGTGGCTTGATGAAAAACGCAGACTAACCTCACACTTGTCTAGTGCTTCGGGAAGTGGAGATACTTGAGATGTATATATATCTCGAAGTCTCTACTTCTTTTGTAGGGTCTGATGGTGTAGTGGGTTAAAGCATACTAGGTATGGCAGCTACTGGAAGGTAGTTGTGCTTTCTGGGTTCGAGTCCCACTGGTGGGTGTTGTCCAAAGATTGTTAATCTTCACTTGTCGTTTATGCAAGTATAGGCTTATAGCGTGGACACGAGTTCTCTCACATTGACAGTGGCTTGATGAAAAACGCAGACTAACCTCACTTGTCTAGTGCCCTCGGGAAGTGGAGATATTTGAGATGTATATATATCTCGAAGTCTCTACTTCTTTTGTAGGGTCTGATGGTGTAGTGGGTTAAAGCGTACTAGTTATGGCAGCTACTGGAAGGTAGTTGTGCTTTCTGGGTTCGAGTCCCACTGGTGGGTGTTGTCCAAAGATTGTTAATCTTTACTTGTGGTTTATGCAAGTAAAGGCTTATAGCATGGACACGAGTTCTCTCACATTGATAGTGGCTTGATGAAAAACGCAGACTAACCTCACACTTGTCTAGTGCCCTCGGGAAGTGGAGATATTTGAGATGTATATATATCTCAAAGTCTCTACTTCTTTTGTAGGGTCTGATGGTGTAGTGGGTTAAAGCGTACTAGTTATGGCAGCTACTGGAAGGTAGTTGTGCTTTCTGGGTTTGAGTCCCACTGGTGGGTGTTGTCCAAAGATTGTTAATCTTCACTTGTCGTTTATGCAAGTATAGGCTTATAGCATGGACACGAGTTCTCTCACATTGACAGTGGCTTGATGAAAAACGCAGACTAACCTCACTTGTTTAGTGCCCTCGGGAAGTGGAGATATTTGAGATGTATATATATCTCGAAGTCTCTACTTCTTTTGTAGGGTCTGATGGTGTAGTGGGTTAAAGCGTACTAGTTATGGCAGCTACTGGAAGGTAGTTGTGCTTTCTGGGTTCGAGTCCCACTGGTGGGTGTTGTCCAAAGATTGTTAATCTTTACTTGTGGTTTATGCAAGTAAAGGCTTATAGCATGGACACGAGTTCTCTCACATTGACAGTGGCTTGATGAAAAACGCAGACTAACCTCACACTTGTCTAGTGCCCTCGGGAAGTGGAGATATTTGAGATGTATATATATCTCGAAGTCTCTACTTCTTTTGTAGGGTCTGATGGTGTAGTGGGTTAAAGCGTACTAGTTATGTCAGCTACTGGAAGGTAGTTGTGCTTTCTGGGTTCGAGTCCCACTGGTGGGTGTTGTCCAAAGATTGTTAATCTTCACTTGTCGTTTATGCAAGTATAGGCTTATAGCATGGACACGAGTTCTCTCACATTGACAGTGGCTTGATGAAAAACGCACACTAACCTCACTTGTTTAGTGCCCTCGGGAAGTGGAGATATTTGAGATGTATATATATCTCGAAGTCTCTACTTCTTTTGTAGTGTCTGATGGTGTAGTGAGTTGAAGCGTACTAGTTATGGCAGATACTGGAAGGTAGTTGTGCTTTCTGGGTTCGAGTCCCAATGGTGGGTGTTGTCCAAAGATTGTTAATCTTCACTTGTTGTTTATGCAAGTATAGGCTTATAGCATGGACACGAGTTCTCTCACATTAACAGTGGCTTGATGAAAAACGCAGACTAACCTCACACTTGTCTAGTGCCCTCGGGAAGTGGAGATATTTGAGGTGTATATATATCTCGAAGTCTCTACTTCTTTTGTAGGGTCTGATGGTGTAGTGGGTTAAAGCGTACTAGTTATGGCAGCTACTGCAAGGTATTTGTGCTTTCTGGGTTTGAGTCCCACTGGTGGGTGTTGTCCAAAGATTGTTAATCTTCACTTGTCGTTTATGCAAGTATAGGCCTATAGCATGGACACGAGTTCTCTCACATTGACAGTGGCTTGATGAAAAACGCAGACTAACCTCACACTAGTCTAGTGCCCTCGGGAAGTGGAGATATTTGAGATGTATATATATCTCGAAGTCTCTACTTCTTTTGTAGGGTCTGATGGTGTAGTGAGTTAAAGCTTACTAATTATGGCAGCTACTGGAAGGTAGTTGTGCTTTCTGGGTTCGAGTCCCACTGGTGGGTGTTGTCCAAAGATGTTAATCTTCACTTGTTGTTTATGCAAGTATAGGCTTATAGCATGGACACGAGTTCTCTCACATTAACAGTGGCTTGATGAAAAACGCAGACTAACCTCACACTTGTCTAGTGCCCTCGGGAAGTGGAGATATTTGAGATGTATATATATCTCGAAGTCTCTACTTCTTTTGTAGGGTCTGATGGTGTAGTGGGTTAAAGTGTAATAGTTATGGCAGCTACTGGAAGGTAGTTGTGCTTTCTGGGTTCGAGTCCCACTGGTGGGTGTTGTCCAAAGATTGTTAATCTTCACTTGTGGTTTATGCAAGTATAGGCTTATAGCATGGACACGAGTTCTCTCACATTGACAGTGGCTTGATGAAAAACGCAGACTAACCTCACACTTGTCTAGTGCTTCGGGAAGTGGAGATACTTGAGATGTATATATATATCGAAGTCTCTACTTCTTTTGTAGGGTCTGATGGTGTAGTGGGTTAAAGCATACTAGGTATGGCAGCTACTGGAAGGTAGTTGTGCTTTCTGGGTTCGAGTCCCACTGGTGGGTGTTGTCCAAAGATTATTAATCTTTACTTGTGGTTTATGCAAGTATAGGCTTATAGCATGGACACGAGTTCTCTCACATTGACAGTGGCTTGATGAAAAACGCAGACTAACCTCACACTTGTCTACTGCCCTCGGGAAGTGGAGATATTTGAGGTGTATATATATCTCGAAGTCTCTACTTCTTTTGTAGGGTCTGATGGTGTAGTGGGTTAAAGCATACTAGTTATGGCAGCTACTGGAAGGTAGTTGTGCTTTCTGGGTTCGAGTCCCACTGGTGGGTGTTGTCCAAAGATTGTTAATCTTCACTTGTCGTTTATGCAAGTATAGGCTTATAGCATGGACACGAGTTCTCTCACATTGACAGTGGCTTGATGAAAAACGCAGACTAACCTCACTTGTCTAGTGCCCTCGGGAAGTGGAGATATTTGAGGTGTATATATATCTCGAAATCTCTACTGATTTTGTAGGGTCTGATGGTGTAGTGGGTTAAAGCGTACTAGTTATGGCAGCTACTGGAAGGTAGTTGTGCTTTCTGGGTTTGAGTCCCACTGGTGGGTGTTGTCCAAAGATTGTTAATCTTCACTTGTGGTTTATGCAAGTATAGGCCTATAGCATGGACACGAGTTCTCCCACATTGACAGTGGCTTGATGAAAAACGCAGACTAACCTCACACTTGTCTAGTGCCCTCGGGAAGTGGAGAAATTTGAGATGTATATATATCTCGAAGTCTCTACTTCTTTTGTAGGGTCTGATGGTGTAGTAGGTTAAAGCGTACTAGTTATGGCAGCTACTGGAAGGTAGTTGTGCTTTCTGGGTTCGAGTCCCACTGGTGGGTGTTGTCCAAAGATTGTTAATCTTCAATTGTGGTTTATGCAAGTATAGGCTTATAGCATGGACACGAGTTCTCTCACATTGACAGTGGCTTGATGAAAAACGCAGACTAACCTCACACTTGTCTAGTGCTTCGGGAAGTGGAGATATTTGAGATGTATATATATCTCGAAGTCTCTACTTCTTTTGTAGGGTCTGATGGTGTAGTGGGTTAAAGCGTACTAGTTATGGTAGCTACTGGAAGGTAGTTGTGCTTTCTGGGTTCGAGTCCCACTGGTGGGTGTTGTCCAAAGATTGGTAATCTTCACTTGTCGTTTATGCAAGTATATGCTTATAGCATGGACACGAGTTCTCTCACATTGACAGTGGCTTGATGAAAAACGCAGACTAACCTCACTTGTCTAGTGCCCTCGGGAAGTGGAGATATTTGAGATGTATATATATCTCGAAGTCTCTACTTCTTTTGTAGGGTCTGATGGTGTAGTGAGTTAAAGCGTACTAGTTATGGCAGCTACTGGAAGGTAGTTGTGCTTTCTGGGTTCGAGTCCCACTGGCGGGTGTTGTCCAAAGATTGTTAATCTTCACTTGTTGTTTATGCAAGTATAGGCTTATAGCATGGACACGAGTTCTCTCACATTAACAGTGGCTTGATGAAAAACGCAGACTAACCTCACACTTGTCTAGTGCCCTCGGGAAGTGGAGATATTTGAGATGTATATATATCTCGAAGTCTCTACTTCTTTTGTAGGGTCTGATGGTGTAGTGAGTTAAAGCTTACTTGTTATGGCAGCTACTGGAAGGTAGTTGTGCTTTCTGGGTTCGAGTCCCACTGGTGGGTGTTGTCCAAAGATTGTTAATCTTCACTTGTTGTTTATGCAAGTATAGGCTTATAGCATGGACACGAGTTCTCTCACATTGACAGTGGCTTGATGAAAAACGCAGACTAACCTCACACTTGTCTAGTGCCCTCGGGAAGTGGAGATATTTGAGATGTATATATATCTCGAAGTCTCTACTTCTTTTGTAGGGTCTGATGGTGTAGTGGGTTAAAGCGTACTAGTTATGGCAGCTACTGGAAGGTAGTTGTGCTTTCTGGGTTTGAGTCCCACTGTTGGGTGTTGTCCAAAGATTGTTAATCTTTACTTGTGGTTTATGCAAGTATAGGCTTATAGCATGGACACGAGTTCTCTCACATTGACAGTGGCTTGATGAAAAACGCAGACTAACCGCAGACTTGTCTAGTGCCCTCGGGAAGTGGAGATATTTGAGGTGTATATATATCTCGAAGTCTCTACTTCTTTTGTAGGGTCTGATGGTGTAGTGGGTTAAAGCGATCTAGTTATGGCAGCTACTGGAAGGTAGTTGTGCTTTCTGGGTTCGAGTCCCACTGGTGGGTGTTGTCCAAAGATTGTTAATCTTCACTTGTCGTTTATGCAAGTATAGGCTTATGGCATGGACACGAGTTCTCTCACATTGACAGTGGCTTGATGAAAAACGCAGACTAACCTCACTTGTCTAGTGCCCTCGGGAAGTGGAGATATTTGAGATGTATATATATCTCGAAGTCTCTACTTCTTTTGTAGGGTCTAATGGTGTAGTGAGTTAAAGCTTACTAGTTATGGCAGCTACTGGAAGGTAGTTGTGCTTTCTGGGTTCGAGTCCCACTGGTGGGTGTTGTCCAAAGATTGTTAATCTTCACTTGTTGTTTATGCAAGTATAGGCTTATAGCATGGACACGAGTTCTCTCACATTAACAGTGGCTTGATGAAAAACGCAGACTAACCTCACACTTGTCTAGTGCCCTCGGGAAGTAGAGATATTTGAGATGTATATATATCTCGAAGTCTCTACTTCTTTTGTAGGGTCTGATGGTGTAGTGGGTTAAAGTGTAATAGTTATGGCAGCTACTGGAAGGTAGTTGTGCTTTCTGGGTTCGAGTCCCACTGGTGGGTGTTGTCCAAAGATTGTTAATCTTCACTTGTGGTTTATGCAAGTATAGGCTTATAGCATGGACACGAGTTCTCTCACATTGACAGTGGCTTGATGAAAAACGCAGACTAACCTCACACTTGTCTAGTGCTTCGGGAAGTGGAGATACTTGAGATGTATATATATCTCGAAGTCTCTACTTCTTTTGTAGGGTCTGATGGTGTAGTGGGTTAAAGCATACTAGGTATGGCAGCTACTGGAAGGTAGTTGTGCTTTCTGGGTTCGAGTCCCACTGGTGGGTGTTGTCCAAAGATTGTTAATCTTCACTTGTCGTTTATGCAAGTATAGGCTTATAGCGTGGACACGAGTTCTCTCACATTGACAGTGGCTTGATGAAAAACGCAGACTAACCTCACTTGTCTAGTGCCCTCGGGAAGTGGAGATATTTGAGATGTATATATATCTCGAAGTCTCTACTTCTTTTGTAGGGTCTGATGGTGTAGTGGGTTAAAGCGTACTAGTTATGGCAGCTACTGGAAGGTAGTTGTGCTTTCTGGGTTCGAGTCCCACTGGTGGGTGTTGTCCAAAGATTGTTAATCTTTACTTGTGGTTTATGCAAGTAAAGGCTTATAGCATGGACACGAGTTCTCTCACATTGACAGTGGCTTGATGAAAAACGCAGACTAACCTCACACTTGTCTAGTGCCCTCGGGAAGTGGAGATATTTGAGATGTATATATATCTCAAAGTCTCTACTTCTTTTGTAGGGTCTGATGGTGTAGTGGGTTAAAGCGTACTAGTTATGGCAGCTACTGGAAGGTAGTTGTGCTTTCTGGGTTTGAGTCCCACTGGTGGGTGTTGTCCAAAAATTGTTAATCTTCACTTGTCGTTTATGCAAGTATAGGCTTATAGCATGGACACGAGTTCTCTCACATTGACAGTGGCTTGATGAAAAATGCAGACTAACCTCACTTGTTTAGTGCCCTCGGGAAGTGGAGATATTTGAGATGTATATATATCTCGAAGTCTCTACTTCTTTTGTAGGGTCTGATGGTGTAGTGGGTTAAGGGGGCGTCTGGTTGGCATCTGGGTCCAAAAATGCAAAAATGAAAACTCATTCGATTTCAATCAAACTTTTTTGACAAGTTCTATATGAAAAGTGTTTCATCTGGTCCAAGTTTCAGCATTGTAGCATAAATAGGAAGAGAGAAAAAAAATATTGAAGTAGTTGTGAAAATTATGCAAAAATGGTCAAAATCGATTATCAATCAAAAGTGTCAACTGAAATCATAACTACAACTCTTTGCTATCACAATAGCATATATTAAACAAATATTATTATTAGTTTAATTGGAAAAAAATTTTAAGGAAAAAAAAAAAAAAGGATTTTTTTTTTTTTTTTTTTTTTTAATATTTTTTTTTTTCATTTTTTTTGGGGCGATTTGCATCAAACTTAAACACCTGACTGTACGTAAGCCTATCTGTAAGGATGCCAATTTTGGAGAAAATTGGTTGATGTCAAACCCAGCCACAGATTTTAGAACCTTAGACTTTATTCATTTCTGTTTTTTTTTTCAATTGACACAAACGTTTACAAAACTCATTCTTTTTTTATTCAATTTACATGAAACTTACACAGTATATGTGGAGGGCATGTCTCTACATTGGGGGGCTTTCATTTTTCTCTAAGTTCATTTATTGATTTTATAATAGCAATAAACATGCCATATTTGCAAAAAAATTTTGGGGAACTTTGAACATTTGTATTAGGAAAACTAAAGATGTTTTGGAAATTCTAAATCCCCAAATCCTTTATTATATGCTAATGTGTCAGAAAAGTGTCACAGAATAATTTTATCTGAAACGTGTGTTCTGAAGTGTGGACTTGAAAATGTGTAAAAAACGTTCAAAAAAAAAAAAAAAAAAAAAAACTCCCTTTCTATTTACGCTGCAGTACTGAAACTTGGGACAATTTAAGCACTTTTCATATACAACTAGAAAAATAATATTGGTTGACATTGAACAACTTTCATTATAATAACCAGACGCCCCCTTAAAGCGTACTAGTTATGGCAGCTACTGGAAGGTAGTTGTGCTTTCTGGGTTCGAGTCCCACTGGTGGGTGTTGTCCAAAGATTGTTAATCTTTACTTGTGGTTTATGCAAGTAAAGGCTTATAGCATGGACACGAGTTCTCTCACATTGACAGTGGCTTGATGAAAAACGCAGACTAACCTCACACTTGTCTAGTGCCCTCGGGAAGTGGAGATATTTGAGATGTATATATATCTCGAAGTCTCTACTTCTTTTGTAGGGTCTGATGGTGTAGTGGGTTAAAGCGTACTAGTTATGGCAGCTACTGGAAGGTAGTTGTGCTTTCTGGGTTCGAGTCCCACTGGTGGGTGTTGTCCAAAGATTGTTAATCTTCACTTGTCGTTTATGCAAGTATAGGCTTATAGAATGGACACGAGTTCTCTCACATTGACAGTGGCTTGATGAAAAACGCACACTAACCTCACTTGTTTAGTGCCCTCGGGAAGTGGAGATATTTGAGATGTATATATATCTCGAAGTCTCTACTTCTTTTGTAGGGTCTGATGGTGTAGTCGGTTAAAGCGTACTAGTTATGGCAGCTACTGGAAGGTAGTTGTGCTTTCTGGGTTCGAGTCCCACTGGTGGGTGTTGTCCAAAGATTGTTAATCTTTACTTGTGGTTTATGCAAGTATAGGCTTATAGCATGGACACGAGTTCTCTCACATTGACAGTGGCTTGATGAAAAACGCAGACTAACCTCACACTTGTCTAGTGCCCTCGGGAAGTGGAGATATTTGAGGTGTATATATATCTCGAAGTCTCTACTTCTTTTGTAGGGTCTGATGGTGTAGTGGGTTAAAGCGTACTAGTTATGGCAGCTACTGCAAGGTAGTTGTGCTTTCTGGGTTTGAGTCCCACTGGTGGGTGTTGTCCAAAGATTGTTAATCTTCACTTGTCGTTTATGCAAGTATAGGCCTATAGCATGGACACGAGTTCTCTCACATTGACAGTGGCTTGATGAAAAACGCAGACTAACCTCACACTTGTCTAGTGCCCTCCGGAAGTGGAGATATTTGAGATGTATATATATCTCGAAGTCTCTACTTCTTTTGTAGGGTCTGATGGTGTAGTGGGTTAAAGCGTACTAGTTATGGCAGCTACTGGAAGGTAGTTGTGCTTTCTGGGTTTGAGTCCCACTGGTGGGTGTTGTCCAAAAATTGTTAATCTTCACTTGTCGTTTATGCAAGTATAGGCTTATAGCATGGACACGAGTTCTCTCACATTGACAGTGGCTTGATGAAAAATGCAGACTAACCTCACTTGTTTAGTGCCCTCGGGAAGTGGAGATATTTGAGATGTATATATATCTCGAAGTCTCTACTTCTTTTGTAGGGTCTGATGGTGTAGTGGGTTAAGGGGGCGTCTGGTTGGCATCTGGGTCCAAAAATGCAAAAATGAAAACTCATTCGATTTCAATCAAACTTTTTTGACAAGTTCTATATGAAAAGTGTTTCATCTGGTCCAAGTTTCAGCATTGTAGCATAAATAGGAAGAGAGAAAAAAAATATTGAAGTAGTTGTGAAAATTATGCAAAAATGGTCAAAATCGATTATCAATCAAAAGTGTCAACTGAAATCATAACTACAACTCTTTGCTATCACAATAGCATATATTAAACAAATATTATTATTAGTTTAATTGGAAAAAAATTTTAAGGAAAAAAAAAAAAAAGGATTTTTTTTTTTTTTTTTTTTTTTAATATTTTTTTTTTTCATTTTTTTTGGGGCGATTTGCATCAAACTTAAACACCTGACTGTACGTAAGCCTATCTGTAAGGATGCCAATTTTGGAGAAAATTGGTTGATGTCAAACCCAGCCACAGATTTTAGAACCTTAGACTTTATTCATTTCTGTTTTTTTTTTCAATTGACACAAACGTTTACAAAACTCATTCTTTTTTTATTCAATTTACATGAAACTTACACAGTATATGTGGAGGGCATGTCTCTACATTGGGGGGCTTTCATTTTTCTCTAAGTTCATTTATTGATTTTATAATAGCAATAAACATGCCATATTTGCAAAAAAATTTTGGGGAACTTTGAACATTTGTATTAGGAAAACTAAAGATGTTTTGGAAATTCTAAATCCCCAAATCCTTTATTATATGCTAATGTGTCAGAAAAGTGTCACAGAATAATTTTATCTGAAACGTGTGTTCTGAAGTGTGGACTTGAAAATGTGTAAAAAACGTTCAAAAAAAAAAAAAAAAAAAAAAACTCCCTTTCTATTTACGCTGCAGTACTGAAACTTGGGACAATTTAAGCACTTTTCATATACAACTAGAAAAATAATATTGGTTGACATTGAACAACTTTCATTATAATAACCAGACGCCCCCTTAAAGCGTACTAGTTATGGCAGCTACTGGAAGGTAGTTGTGCTTTCTGGGTTCGAGTCCCACTGGTGGGTGTTGTCCAAAGATTGTTAATCTTTACTTGTGGTTTATGCAAGTAAAGGCTTATAGCATGGACACGAGTTCTCTCACATTGACAGTGGCTTGATGAAAAACGCAGACTAACCTCACACTTGTCTAGTGCCCTCGGGAAGTGGAGATATTTGAGATGTATATATATCTCGAAGTCTCTACTTCTTTTGTAGGGTCTGATGGTGTAGTGGGTTAAAGCGTACTAGTTATGGCAGCTACTGGAAGGTAGTTGTGCTTTCTGGGTTCGAGTCCCACTGGTGGGTGTTGTCCAAAGATTGTTAATCTTCACTTGTCGTTTATGCAAGTATAGGCTTATAGAATGGACACGAGTTCTCTCACATTGACAGTGGCTTGATGAAAAACGCACACTAACCTCACTTGTTTAGTGCCCTCGGGAAGTGGAGATATTTGAGATGTATATATATCTCGAAGTCTCTACTTCTTTTGTAGGGTCTGATGGTGTAGTCGGTTAAAGCGTACTAGTTATGGCAGCTACTGGAAGGTAGTTGTGCTTTCTGGGTTCGAGTCCCACTGGTGGGTGTTGTCCAAAGATTGTTAATCTTTACTTGTGGTTTATGCAAGTATAGGCTTATAGCATGGACACGAGTTCTCTCACATTGACAGTGGCTTGATGAAAAACGCAGACTAACCTCACACTTGTCTAGTGCCCTCGGGAAGTGGAGATATTTGAGGTGTATATATATCTCGAAGTCTCTACTTCTTTTGTAGGGTCTGATGGTGTAGTGGGTTAAAGCGTACTAGTTATGGCAGCTACTGCAAGGTAGTTGTGCTTTCTGGGTTTGAGTCCCACTGGTGGGTGTTGTCCAAAGATTGTTAATCTTCACTTGTCGTTTATGCAAGTATAGGCCTATAGCATGGACACGAGTTCTCTCACATTGACAGTGGCTTGATGAAAAACGCAGACTAACCTCACACTTGTCTAGTGCCCTCCGGAAGTGGAGATATTTGAGATGTATATATATCTCGAAGTCTCTACTTCTTTTGTAGGGTCTGATGGTGTAGTGGGTTAAAGCGTACTAGTTATGGCAGCTACTGGAAGGTAGTTGTGCTTTCTGGGTTCGAGTCCCACTGGTGGGTGTTGTCCAAAGATTGTTAATCTTTACTTGTGGTTTATGCAAGTATAGGCTTATAGCATGGACACGAGTTCTCTCACATTGACAGTGGCTTGATGAAAAACGCAGACTAACCTCGCACTTGTCTAGTGCCCTCGGGAAGTGGAGATATTTGAGATGTATATATATCTCGAAGTCTCTACTTCTTTTGTACGGTCTGATGGTGTAGTGGGTTAAAGCGTACTAGTTATGGCAGCTACTGGAAGGTAGTTGTGCTTTCTGGGTTCGAGTCCCACTGGCGGGTGTTGTCCAAAGATTGTTAATCTTCACTTGTGGTTTATGCAAGTATAGGCTTATAGCATGGACACGAGTTCTCTCACATTGACAGTGGCTTGATGAAAAACGCAGACTAACCGCAGACTTGTCTAGTGCCCTCGGGAAGTGGAGATATTTGAGGTGTATATATATCTCGAAGTCTCTACTTCTTTTGTAGGGTCTGATGGTGTAGTGGGTTAAAGCGATCTAGATATGGCAGCTACTGGAAGGTAGTTGTGATTTCTGGGTTCGAGTCCCACTGGTGGGTGTTGTCCAAAGATTGTTAATCTTCACTTGTCGTTTATGCAAGTATAGGCTTATAGCATGGACACGAGTTCTCTCACATTGACAGTAGCTTGATGAAAAACGCAGACTAACCTCACTTGTCTAGTGCCCTCGGGAAGTGGAGATATTTGAGATGTATATATATCTCGAAGTCTCTACTTCTTTTGTAGGGTCTGATGGTGTAGTGAGTTAAAGCTTACTAGTTATGGCAGCTACTGGAAGGTAGTTGTGCTTTCTGGGTTCGAGTCCCACTGGTGGGTGTTGTCCAAAGATTGTTAATCTTCACTTGTTGTTTATGCAAGTATAGGCTTATAGCATGGACACGAGTTCTCTCACATTAACAGTGGCTTGATGAAAAACGCAGACTAACCTCACACTTGTCTAGTGCCCTCGGGAAGTGGAGATATTTGAGATGTATATATATCTCGAAGTCTCTACTTCTTTTGTAGGGTCTGATGGTGTAGTGGGTTAAAGAGTAATAGTTATGGCAGCTACTGGAAGGTAGTTGTGCTTTCTGGGTTCGAGTCCCACTGGTGGGTGTTGTCCAAAGATTGTTAATCTTCACTTGTGGTTTATGCAAGTATAGGCTTATAGCATGGACACGAGTTCTCTCACATTGACAGTGGCTTGATGAAAAACGCAGACTAACCTCACACTTGTCTAGTGCTTCGGGAAGTGGAGATACTTGAGATGTATATATATCTCGAAGTCTCTACTTCTTTTGTAGGGTCTGATGGTGTAGTGGGTTAAAGCATACTAGGTATGGCAGCTACTGGAAGGTAGTTGTGCTTTCTGGGTTCGAGTCCCACTGGTGGGTGTTGTCCAAAGATTGTTAATCTTCACTTGTCGTTTATGCAAGTATAGCCTTATAGCGTGGACACGAGTTCTCTCACATTGACAGTGGCTTGATGAAAAACGCAGACTAACCTCACTTGTCTAGTGCCCTCGGGAAGTAGAGATATTTGAGATGTATATATATCTCGAAGTCTCTACTTCTTTTGTAGGGTCTGATGGTGTAGTGGGTTAAAGCGTACTAGTTATGGCAGCTACTGGAAGGTAGTTGTGCTTTCTGGGTTCGAGTCCCACTGGTGGGTGTTGTCCAAAGATTGTTAATCTTTACTTGTGGTTTATGCAAGTAAAGGCTTATAGCATGGACACGAGTTCTCTCACATTGACAGTGGCTTGATGAAAAACGCAGACTAACCTCACACTTGTCTAGTGCCCTCGGGAAGTGGAGATATTTGAGATGTATATATATCTCAAAGTCTCTACTTCTTTTGTAGGGTCTGATGGTGTAGTGGGTTAAAGCGTACTAGTTATGGCAGCTACTGGAAGGTAGTTGTGCTTTCTGGGTTTGAGTCCCACTGGTGGGTGTTGTCCAAAGATTGTTAATCTTCACTTGTCGTTTATGCAAGTATAGGCTTATAGCATGGACACGAGTTCTCTCACATTGACAGTGGCTTGATGAAAAACGCAGACTAACCTCACTTGTTTAGTGCCCTCGGGAAGTGGAGATATTTGAGATGTATATATATCTCGAAGTCTCTACTTCTTTTGTAGGGTCTGATGGTGTAGTGGGTTAAAGCGTACTAGTTATGGCAGCTACTGGAAGGTAGTTGTGCTTTCTGGGTTCGAGTCCCACTGGTGGGTGTTGTCCAAAGATTGTTAATCTTTACTTGTGGTTTATGCAAGTAAAGGCTTATAGCATGGACACGAGTTCTCTCACATTGACAGTGGCTTGATGAAAAACGCAGACTAACCTCACACTTGTCTAGTGCCCTCGGGAAGTGGAGATATTTGAGATGTATATATATCTCGAAGTCTCTACTTCTTTTGTAGGGTCTGATGGTGTAGTGGGTTAAAGCGTACTAGTTATGGCAGCTACTGGAAGGTAGTTGTGCTTTCTGGGTTCAAGTCCCACTGGTGGGTGTTGTCCAAAGATTGTTAATCTTCACTTGTCGTTTATGCAAGTATAGGCTTATAGCATGGACACGAGTTCTCTCACATTGACAGTGGCTTGATGAAAAACGCACACTAACCTCACTTGTTTAGTGCCCTCGGGAAGTGGAGATATTTGAGATGTATATATATCTCGAAGTCTCTACTTCTTTTGTAGGGTCTGATGGTGTAGTGAGTTGAAGCGTACTAGTTATGGCAGATACTGGAAGGTAGTTGTGCTTTCTGGGTTCGAGTCCCAATGGTGGGTGTTGTCCAAAGATTGTTAATCTTCACTTGTTGTTTATGCAAGTATAGGCTTATAGCATGGACACGAGTTCTCTCACATTAACAGTGGCTTGATGAAAAACGCAGACTAACCTCACACTTGTCTAGTGCTCTCGGGAAGTGGAGATATTTGAGATGTATATATATCTCGAAGTCTCTACTTCTTTTGTAGGGTCTGATGGTGTAGTCGGTTAAAGCGTACTAGTTATGGCAGCTACTGGAAGGTAGTTGTGCTTTCTGGGTTCGAGTCCCACTGGTGGGTGTTGTCCAAAGATTGTTAATCTTTACTTGTGGTTTATGCAAGTATAGGCTTATAGCATGGACACGAGTTCTCTCACATTGACAGTGGCTTGATGAAAAACGCAGACTAACCTCACACTTGTCTAGTGCCCTCGGGAAGTGGAGATATTTGAGGTGTATATATATCTCGAAGTCTCTACTTCTTTTGTAGGGTCTGATGGTGTAGTGGGTTAAAGCGTACTAGTTATGGCAGCTACTGCAAGGTAGTTGTGCTTTCTGGGTTTGAGTCCCACTGGTGGGTGTTGTCCAAAGATTGTTAATCTTCACTTGTCGTTTATGCAAGTATAGGCCTATAGCATGGACACGAGTTCTCTCACATTGACAGTGGCTTGATGAAAAACGCAGACTAACCTCACACTTGTCTAGTGCCCTCGGGAAGTGGAGATATTTGAGATGTATATATATCTCGAAGTCTCTACTTCTTTTGTAGGGTCTGATGGTGTAGTGGGTTAAAGCGTACTAGTTATGGCAGCTACTGGAAGGTAGTTGTGCTTTCTGGGTTGGAGTCCCACTGGTGGGTGTTGTCCAAAGATTGTTAATCTTTACTTGTGGTTTATGCAAGTATAGGCTTATAGCATGGACACGAGTTCTCTCACATTGACAGTGGCTTGATGAAAAACGCAGACTAACCTCACACTTGTCTAGTGCCCTCGGGAAGTGGAGATATTTGAGTTGTATATATATATATCTCAAAGTCTTTACTTCTTTTGTAGGGTCTGATGGTGTAGTGGGTTAAAGCGTACTAGTTATGGCAGCTACTGGAAGGTAGTTGTGCTTTCTGGGTTCGAGTCCCACTGGTGGGTGTTGTCCAAAGATTGTTAATCTTCACTTGTGGTTTATGCAAGTAAAGGCTTATAGCATGGACACGAGTTCTCTCACATTGACAGTGGCTTGATGAAAAACGCAGACTAACCTCACACTTGTCTAGTGCCCTCGGGAAGTGGAGATATTTGAGATGTATATATATCTCGAAGTCTCTACTTCTTTTGTAGGGTCTGATGGTGTAGTGGGTTAAAGCGTACTAGTTATGGCAGCTACTGGAAGGTAGTTGTGCTTTCTGGGTTCGAGTCCCACTGGTGGGTGTTGTCCAAAGATTGTTAATCTTCACTTGTGGTTTATGCAAGTATAGGCTTATAGCATGGACACGAGTTCTCTCACATTGACAGTGGCTTGATGAAAAACGCAGACTAACCTCACACTTGTCTAGTGCTTCGGGAAGTGGAGATATTTGAGATGTATATATATCTCGAAGTCTCTACTTCTTTTGTAGGGTCTGATGGTGTAGTGGGTTAAAGCGTACTAGTTATGGCAGCTACTGGAAGGTAGTTGTGCTTTCTGGGTTCGAGTCCCACTGGTGGGTGTTGTCCAAAGATTGTTAATCTTCACTTGTCGTTTATGCAAGTATAGGCTTATAGCATGGACACGAGTTCTCTCACATTGACAGTGGTTTGATGAAAAACGCAGACTAACCTCACTTGTCTAGGGCCCTCGGGAAGTGGAGATATTTGAGATGTATATATATCTCGAAGTCTCTACTACTTTTGTAGGGTCAGATGGTGTAGTGAGTTAAAGCGTACTAGTTATGGCAGCTACTGGAAGGTAGTTGTGATTTCTGGGTTCGAGTCCCACTGGTGGGTGTTGTCCAAAGATTGTTAATCTTTACTTGTGGTTTATGCAAGTATAGGCTTATAGCATGGACATGAGTTCTCTCACATTGACCGTGGCTTGATGAAAAACGCAGACTAACCTCACACTTGTCTAGTGCCCTCGGGAAGTGGAGATATTTGAGGTGTATATATATCTCGAAGTCTCTACTTCTTTTGTAGGGTCTGATGGTGTAGTGGGTTAAAGCGTACTAGTTATGGCAGCTACTGGAAGGTAGTTGTGCTTTCTGGGTTCGAGTCCCACTGGTGGGTGTTGTCCAAAGATTGTTAATCTTCACTTGTGGTTTATGCAAGTATAGGCTTATAGCATGGACACGAGTTCTCTCACATTGACAGTGGCTTGATGAAAAACGCAGACTAACCTCACACTTGTCTAGTGCCCTCGGGAAGTGGAGATATTTGAGATGTATATATATCTCGAAGTCTCTACTTCTTTTGTAGGGTCTGATGGTGTAGTGGGTTAAAGCGTACTAGTTATGGCAGCTACTGGAAGGTAGTTGTGCTTTCTGGGTTTGAGTCCCACTGGTGGGTGTTGTCCAAAGATTGTTAATCTTCACTTGTCGTTTATGCAAGTATAGGCCTATAGCATGCACACGAGTTCTCTCACATTGACAGTGGCTTGATGAAAAACGCAGACTAACCTCACACTTGTCTAGTGCCCTCGGGAAGTGGAGATATTTGAGATGTATATATATCTCGAAGTCTCTACTTCTTTTGTAGGGTCTGATGGTGTAGTGGGTTAAAGCGTACTAGTTATGGCAGCTACTGGAAGGTAGTTGTGCTTTCTGGGTTCGAGTCCCACTGGTGGGTGTTGTCCAAAGATTGTTAATCTTTACTTGTGGTTTATGCAAGTATAGGCTTATAGCATGGACACGAGTTCTCTCACATTGACAGTGGCTTGATGAAAAACGCAGACTAACCTCACACTTGTCTAGTGCCCTCGGGAAGTGGAGATATTTGAGTTGTATATATATATCTCAAAGTCTTTACTTCTTTTGTAGGGTCTGATGGTGTAGTGGGTTAAAGCGTACTAGTTATGGCAGCTACTGGAAGGTAGTTGTGCTTTCTGGGTTCGAGTCCCACTGGTGGGTGTTGTCCAAAGATTGTTAATCTTCACTTGTCGTTTATGCAAGTATAGGCCTATAGCATGCACACGAGTTCTCTCACATTGACAGTGGCTTGATGAAAAACGCAGACTAACCTCACACTTGTCTAGTGCCCTCGGGAAGTGGAGATATTTGAGATGTATATATATCTCGAAGTCTCTACTTCTTTTGTAGGGTCTGATGGTGTAGTGGGTTAAAGCGTACTAGTTATGGCAGCTACTGGAAGGTAGTTGTGCTTTCTGGGTTCGAGTCCCACTGGTGGGTGTTGTCCAAAGATTGTTAATCTTTACTTGTGGTTTATGCAAGTATAGGCTTATAGCATGGACACGAGTTCTCTCACATTGACAGTGGCTTGATGAAAAACGCAGACTAACCTCACACTTGTCTAGTGCCCTCGGGAAGTGGAGATATTTGAGTTGTATATATATATCTCAAAGTCTTTACTTCTTTTGTAGGGTCTGATGGTGTAGTGGGTTAAAGCGTACTAGTTATGGCAGCTACTGGAAGGTAGTTGTGCTTTCTGGGTTCGAGTCCCACTGGTGGGTGTTGTCCAAAGATTGTTAATCTTCACTTGTGGTTTATGCAAGTAAAGGCTTATAGCATGGACACGAGTTCTCTCACATTGACAGTGGCTTGATGAAAAACGCAGACTAACCTCAAACTTGTCTAGTGCCCTCGGGAAGTGGAGATATTTGGGATGTATATATATCTCGAAGTCTCTACTTCTTTTGTACGGTCTGATGGTGTAGTGGGTTAAAGCGTACTAGTTATGGCAGCTACTGGAAGGTAGTTGTGCTTTCTGGGTTCGAGTCCCACTGGTGGGTGTTGTCCAAAGATTGTTAATCTTCACTTGTCGTTTATGCAAGTATAGGCTTATAGCATGGACACGAGTTCTCTCACATTGACAGTGGCTTGATGAAAAACGCAGACTAACCTCACACTTGTCTAGTGCCCTCGGGAAGTGGAGATATTTGAGGTGTATATATATCTCGAAGTCTCTACTTCTTTTGTAGGGTCTGATGGTGTAGTGGGTTAAAGCGTACTAGTTATGGCAGCTACTGGAAGGTAGTTGTGCTTTCTGGGTTCGAGTCCCACTGGTGGGTGTTGTCCAAAGATTGTTAATCTTCACTTGTGGTTTATGCAAGTATAGGCTTATAGCATGGACACGAGTTCTCTCACATTGACAGTGGCTTGATGAAAAACGCAGACTAACCTCACACTTGTCTAGTGCCCTCGGGAAGTGGAGATATTTGAGATGAATATATATCTCGAAGTCTCTACTTCTTTTGTAGGGTCTGATGGTGTAGTGGGTTAAAGCGTACTAATTATGGCAGCTACTGGAAGGTAGTTGTGCTTTCTGGGTTCGAGTGCCAATGGTGGGTGTTGTCCAAAGATTGTTAATCTTCACTTGTGGTTTATGCAAGTATAGGCTTATAGCATGGACACGAGTTCTCTCACATTGACAGTGGCTTGATGAAAAACGCAGACTAACCTCACACTTGTCTAGTGCCCTCGGGAAGTGGAGATATTTGAGATGTATATATATCTCGAAGTCTCTACTTCTTTTGTAGGGTCTGATGGTGGAGTGGGTTAAAGCGTACTAATTATGGCAGCTACTGGAAGGTAGTTGTGCTTTCTGGGTTCGAGTCCCACTGGTGGGTGTTGTCCAAAGATTGTTAATCTTCACTTGTGGTTTATGCAAGTATAGGCTTATATATTTATATATATATAAGCCTATATATAAGCTTATATATATAATATATATATATATATTAGTATATTTTGGTAGCAGCCTTTCCTGTAGACATATATTATTAAATATGACCGAAAAAGTAAGATTAATAATTCTAACACGAATTTTCTCAATCTTTCGTTCATTTCTTTTCACTGTTGGAGGTAATTCAAAAATCAATTCTCCAAAATTCATTTTTATTTCTAGTCTGACGCGACACTTGAGCGCGTTTCGTAAAACTTATTACATTTTCAAAGACTTTACACATACACAACTGAATGGAACTTACATATCTCCGATTTGTTTATATCTACTTTTGAGTGAGGTGGATGGGGTGAGGTGGTATTTAATAGGGTAATAATTTCATCAACACAAGACAGAACACGAAACAATGGGTATTGAAATGGAAGTGATTGTAGAAAGCCTATTGGTCCATATTTCTTGATGCTTCTATATTGGAGCGGAGTCTTGAGGTGGGTAGAATATAGTTGTGCATTAATTGGCTGTTGATTGCTGGTGTTGACTTCTTAATGTACAGTGCTTCACAAACGTCAAGCCGTCTGCTATCGCTGAATCTATCGATGATTTCTGTGTTGTTTACTAGGATTTCTCTGGCGATGGTTTGGTTGTGGGAAGAGATTATATGTTCCTTAATGGAGCCCTGTTGCTTATGCATCGTTAAACGCCTAGAAAGAGATGTTGTTGACTTGCCTATATACTGGGTTTTTTGGAGCTTACAGTCCCCAAGTGGGCATTTGAAGGCATAGACGACGTTGGTCTCTTTTAAAGCGTTCTGCTTTGTGTCTGGAGAGTTTCTCATGAGTAGGCTGGCCGTTTTTCTGGTTTTATAGTAAATCGTCAGTTGTATCCTCTGATTTTTGTCTGTAGGGATAACGTTTCTATTAACAATATCTTTCAGGACCCTTTCCTTCGTTTAATGAGCTGTGGAAAAGAAGTTCCTGTAAAATAGTCTAATAGGGGGTATAGGTGTTGTGTTAGTTGTCTCTTCGGAGGTTGCATGGCGTTTCACTTTCCTTCTTATGATGTCTTCGACGAAACCATTGGAGAAGCCGTTGTTGACTAGGACCTGCCTTACCCTACAGAGTTCTTCGTCGACTTGCTTCCATTCTGAGCTGTGGCTGAGAGCACGGTCGACATATACGTTAACAACACTCCTCTTGTACCTGTCTGGGCAGTCGCTGTTGGCATTTAGGCACATTCCTATGTTTGTTTCCTTAGTGTAGACTGCAGTGTGGAAACCTCCGCTCTTTACCACGACTGTTACATCTAGAAAGGGCAGCTTCCCATCCTTTTCCATCTCGTAAGTGAAACGCAGCACGGAACTCTGCTCATATGCCTCCTTCCGCTCCTGCAGATGTCTGACATCAGGTACCTGTGTAAAAATGTCGTCAACATACCTGCAGTATACAAGAAACTAACAACATTATATGGAGGACCTATGGCAATTCCACGATCAAGAGATGGCTTCCTGAACCTTGCAGGAATTAACCTCACTGAGGACCAAGTCACTCTCCTAAATCTGGGCATAAACTGTCACGTTATGTCCAGACCGAGTGAGATGGCCCGGAAAGTAGAGTTGGAAATTCTGTTGGACGACATATTCGACCTCGAGACACAAAAGAAGGTCACTATCAAAGATACCTTACAAGCAGAACTTATTGCAGAAGGAGGAAAGAATCGAGACAATTACAGAAGCACCATACTGTCCCCCGAGCTAAAAGCGGCAGCTAAAAGCCTTCGTGAGAACAAGGAGATAGTTGTCAGGAGAGGTGACAAGTCGCCAATATATGTCATTCTTAAAAAAGACGAATATCTGGCGAAAATGAACCTCATACTCTCTGACCAAACTAAGTTCCAAAGGGTAACGAAGGACACTACAGCCGAATTGAAAGCAAAGGTCAACAAACTGATCGAAACTGTGAACGCCAAGAAATCCGGACTCCACCTGCCAAAGATCATTGGGGAATATAAACCTGGATATGCGTATGGAAATGTCAAGACACACAAGCCTGGAAACCCACTTCGGCCAATCATTAGCCAGATACCCACACCCATGTACAGACTGGCGAAGCGACTCAACGGCCTGCTGACTCCTTATGTTCCTTGCGCCTTCAGCCTGAAGTCTCCAAAGGAATTTGTTGACTTACTGTGGGGCACACGGGCCACAGGGATAAGAGCCTCGTTGGACGTAGAATCTCTGTTTACCAACGTACCTGTGGACGAGACAATCGGGATGATAGCCGACAGAGTGTATCGTGATCCAGCCTGTACTCCTCTTGACATACCAGAAAATATTCTGAGGAAACTACTCCAAGCTTGTACTAAAGAGGCACCCTTCTTGAGCCCGGATGGGCACATGTATAAGCAAGTAGATGGGGTCGCCATGGGTTCTCCCCAAGGTGTCCTGTTTGCAAACTTCTACATGGGTACCATCGAGCAAAAAGTCTTAGTCGACATGAACTTGAAACCGGCCATATACTGCAGGTATGTTGATGACATTTAAACACAGGTACCTGATGTCAGACATCTGCAGGAGCTGAAGGAGGCATTTGAGCAGAGTTCCGTGCTGCGTTTCACTTACGAGATGGAAAAGGATGCGAAGCTGCCCTTTCTAGATGTAACAGTCATGGAAAAGAGCGGAGGAGGCATTTGAGCAGAGTTCCGTGCTGCGTTTCACTTACGAGATTGAAAAGGATGGGAAGCTGCCCTTTCTAGTTGTAACAGTCATGGAAAAGAGCGGAGGTTTCCACACTTCAGTCTACACTAAGGAAACAAACATAGGAATGTGCCTAAATGCCAACAGCGACTGCCCAGACAGGTACAAGAGGAGTGTTGTTAACGCATATGTCGACCGTGCTCTCAGCCACAGCTCAGAACGGAAGCAAGTCGACGAATAACTCTGTAGGGTAAGGCAGGTCCTAGTCAACAACGGCTTCGCCAATGGTTTCGTCGAAGACATCATAAGAAGGAAAGTGAAACGCCATGCAACCTCTGAAGAGACAACTAACACAACACCTATACCCCCAATTAGACTATTTTACAGGAACTTCTTTTCCACAGCTCATAAAACGGAGGAAAGGGTCCTGAAAGATATTGTTAATAGAAACGTTATCCCTACAGACAAAAATCAGAGGATACAACTGACGATTTACTATAAAACCAGAAAAACGGCCAGCCTACTCATGAGAAACTCTCCAGAAACAAAGCAGAACGCTTTAAGAGACCAACGTCGTCTATGCCTTCAAATGCCCACTTGGGGACTGTAAGCTCCAAAAAAAACAGTATATAGGCAAGACAACAATATCTCTTTCTAGGCGTTTAACGATGCATAAGCAACAGGGCTCCATTAAGGAACATATAATCTCTTCCCACAACCAAACCATCGCCAGAGAAATCCTAGTAAACAACACAGAAATCATCGATAGATACAGCGATAGCAGAAGGCTTGACGTTTGCGAGGCACTGCACATTAAGAAGTCAACACCAGCAATCAACAGCCAATTAATGCACAACTACCCACCTCAAGACTCCGCTCCAATATAGAAGCATCAAGAAATATGGACCAATAGGCTTTCTACAATCACTTCCATTTCAATACCCATTGTTTCGTGTTCTGTCTTGTGTTGATGAAATTAATACCCTATTAAATACCACCTCACCCCATCCACCTCACTCAAAAGTAGATATAAACAAATCGGAGATATGTTAGTTCTATTCAGTTGTGTATGTGTTAAGTCTTTGAAAATGTAATAAGTTTTACGAAACGCGCTCAAGTGTCGCGTCAGACTAGAAATAAAAATGAATTTTTGAGAATTGATTTTTGAATTACCTCCAACAGTGAAAAGAAATATATATATATATATATATATATATATATATATATATATATATATATATATATATATATATATTTTTTTTTTGTTTGTGAGGGTACCACCTCTGGTGCCAATGTGGGGACCCATAGCCTCGGAGAAGAAAATAAAAAGTATTCAGAGGAGACCTTGTGGTCTCTCACTGAACACTAATATTATCTTCTCCTACCACCCCCATTCTTTTGTATGTACACATATATATTTACTTTATTTGAACTTTGTTACAAAAAAGGAGTTACATATGGGTTACAAAGATGGTTGTCATAGGTTGTCGAGTTCCTCCAGCTCCTCAGATGGCGGGCAGGAACCCTGGATGCAGTGCGCATTTCCCCTCTGTATCGCCACACTGAGGCGCTGGAAAAGAAAGCTTGCAGCTCTCGGGTCCCTTGTTGTTTCAATGAGCCTAGAACCCAGTTCCTTCAAAAAACTGGTAGCACTTTTACCCCAGGCGCCGAGCGTCTCAGAAGCAATGGGGACAAAATTGTATATATATATATAAATTGTATATATATATATATATATATATATATATATATATATATATATATATATATATATATATATATACATATATATATATATATATATATATATATATATATATATATTATTAAATATGACCGAAAAAGTAAGATTAATAATTCTAACACTAATTTTCTCAATCTTTCGTACATTTCTTTTCACTGTTGGAGGTAAATCAAAAATCAATTCTCCAAAATTCATTTTTATTTCTAGTCTGACGCGACACGAGCGCGTTTCGTAAAACTTATTACATTTTCAAAGACTTTAGTTCACAAAATACACAACTGAATAGAACTTACGCATCTCCGATTTTATATCTACATTTGAGTGAGGTGGAAGGGGTGATGTGGCATTAACACAAGACAGAACAAGATGTGGCATTAATAGGGTATTAATTTCATCAACACAAGACAGAACAAGAGTATTAATAGGGTATTAATTTCATCAACACAAGACAGAACACGAAACAATGGATATTGAATAGAAGTGTTTGTAGAAAGCCTATTGGTCCATATTTCTTGATGCTTCTATATTGGAGCGGAGTCTTGAGGTGGGTAGAATATAGTTGTGCAATAATTGGCTGTTGATTGCTGGTGTTGACTTCTTGATGTGTAGTGCCTCTACACATATATATATATATATATATATATATATATATATATATATATATATATATATATATATTAGTATATTTTGGTAGCAGTCTTTCCTGTAGACATATATTATTAAATATGACCGAAAAAGTAAGATTAATATATCTAACACGAATTTTCTCAATCTTTCGTACATTTCTTTTCACTGTTGGAGGTAAATCAAAAATCAATTCTCCAAAATTCATTTTTATTTCTAGTCTGACGCGACACGAGCGCGTTTCGTAAAACTTATTACATTTTCAAAGACTTTAGTTCACAAATACACAACTGAATAGAACTTACGCATCTCCGATTTTATATCTACATTTGAGTGAGGTGGAAGGGGTGATGTGGCATTAACACAAGACAGAACAAGATGTGGCATTAATAGGGTATTAATTTCATCAACACAAGACAGAACAAGAGTATTAATAGGGTATTAATTTCATCAACACAAGACAGAACACGAAACAATGGATATTGAATAGAAGTGTTTGTAGAAAGCCTATTGGTCCATATTTGTTGATGCTTCTATATTGGAGCGGAGTCTTGAGGTGGGTAGAATATAGTTGTGCAATAATTGGATGTTGATTGCTGGTGTTGACTTCTTGATGTGTAGAGCCTCGCAAACGTCAAGCCGCCTGCTATCGCCGTATCTATCGATGATTTCTGTGTTGTTTACTAGGATTTCTCTGGCGATGGTTTGGTTGTGGGAAGAGATTATATGTTCCTTAATGGAGCCCTGTTGCTTATGCATCGTTAAACGCCTAGAAAGAGATGTTGTTGTCTTGCCTATATACTGGGTTTTTTGGAGCTTACAGTCTCCAAGAGGGCATTTGAAGGCATAGACGACGTTAGTCTCTTTTAAAGCGTTCTCCAGACACAAAACAGAACGCTTTAAAAGAGACTAACGTCGTCTATGCCTTCAAATGCCCTCTTGGAGACTGTAAGCTAAAAAAAAAAACAGTATATAGGCAAGACAACAACATCTCTTTCTAGGCGTTTAACGATGCATAAGCAACAGGGCTCCATTAAGGAACATATAATCTCTTCCCACAACCAAACCATTGCCAGAGAAATCCTAGTAAACAACACAGAAATCATCGATAGATACAGCGATAGCAGGCGGCTTGACGTTTGCGAGGCACTACACATCAAGAAGTCAACACCAGCAATCAACAGCCAATTATTGCACAACTATATTCTACCCACCTCAAGACTCCGCTCCAATATATATATATATATATATATATATATATATATATATATATATATATATATATATATATATATATATGAAAATGAAAACTCACACCCCAGAAGTGACTCGAACCCATACTCCCAGAAGCAACGCAACTGGTAACTACAGGGCGCCTTAATCCGCTTGACCATCACGGCTGTCAAAAGGAAGTGATAGCCGAGGCTATTTGAGCCACTTCCCCGACGGCAACTCGGATGGTAATCTTGGGCATAGCATTTCACCAAATCACCTCATTCTTTGGGGCACACGTGAGGAACACAAATGCGAACAAGCCTGAATGGTCCCCAGGACTATATGCGAATGAAAACTCACACCCCAGAAGTGACTCGAACCCATACTCCCAGAAGCAACGCAACTGGTAACTACAGGGCGCCTTAATCCGCTTGACCATCACGGCCGTCAAAAGGAAGTGATAGCCGAGGCTATTTGAGCCACTTCCCCGACGGCAACTCGGATGGTAATCTTGGGCATAGCATTTCACCAAATCACCTCATTCTTTGGGGCACACGTGAGGAACACAAATGCGAACAAGCCTGAATGGTCCCCAGGACTATATGCGAATGAAAACTCACACCCCAGAAGTGACTCGAACCCATACTCCCAGAAGCAACGCAACTGGTAACTACAGGGCGCCTTAATCCGCTTGACCATCACGGCCGTCAAAAGGAAGTGATAGCCGAGGCTATTTGAGCCACTTCCCCGACGGCAACTCGGATGGTAATCTTGGGCATAGCATTTCACCAAATCACCTCATTCTTTGGGGCACACGTGAGGAACACAAATGCGAACAAGCCTGAATGGTCCCCAGGACTATATGCGAATGAAAACTCACACCCCAGAAGTGACTCGAACCCATACTCCCAGAAGCAACGCAACTGGTAACTACAGGGCGCCTTAATCCGCTTGACCATCACGGCCGTCAAAAGGAAGTGATAGCCGAGGCTATTTGAGCCACTTCCCCGACGGCAACTCGGATGGTAATCTTGGGCATAGCATTTCACCAAATCACCTCATTCTTTGGGGCACACGTGAGGAACACAAATGCGAACAAGCCTGAATGGTCCCCAGGACTATATGCGAATGAAAACTCACACACGTCGGGGAAGTGGCTCAAATAGCCTCGGCTATCACTTCCTTTTGACGGCCGTGATGGTCAAGCGGATTAAGGCGCCCTGTAGTTACCAGTTGCGTTGCTTCTGGGAGTATGGGTTCGAGTCACTTCTGGGGTGTGAGTTTTCATTCGCATATAGTCCTGGGGACCATTCAGGCTTGTTCGCATTTGTGTTCCTCACGTGTGCCCCAAAGAATGAGGTGATTTGGTGAAATGCTATGCCCAAGATTACCATCCGAGTTGCCGTCGGGGAAGTGGCTCAAATAGCCTCGGCTATCACTTCCTTTTGACGGCCGTGATGGTCAAGCGGATTAAGGCGCCCTGTAGTTACCAGTTGCGTTGCTTCTGGGAGTATGGGTTCGAGTCACTTCTGGGGTGTGAGTTTTCATTCGCATATAGTCCTGGGGACCATTCAGGCTTGTTCGCATTTGTGTTCCTCACGTGTGCCCCAAAGAATGAGGTGATTTGGTGAAATGCTATGCCCAAGATTACCATCCGAGTTGCCGTCGGGGAAGTGGCTCAAATAGCCTCGGCTATCACTTCCTTTTGACGGCCGTGATGGTCAAGCGGATTAAGGCGCCCTGTAGTTACCAGTTGCGTTGCTTCTGGGAGTATGGGTTCGAGTCACTTCTGGGGTGTGAGTTTTCATTCGCATATAGTCCTGGGGACCATTCAGGCTTGTTCGCATTTGTGTTCCTCACGTGTGCCCCCAAGGAATGAGGTGATTTGGTGAAATGCTATGCCCAAGATTACCATCCGAGTTGCCGTCGGGGAAGTGGCTCAAATAGCCTCGGCTATCACTTCCTTTTGACGGCCGTGATGGTCAAGCGGATTAAGGCGCCCTGTAGTTACCAGTTGCGTTGCTTCTGGGAGTATGGGTTCGAGTCACTTCTGGGGTGTGAGTTTTCATTCGCATATAGTCCTGGGGACCATTCAGGCTTGTTCGCATTTGTGTTCCTCACGTGTGCCCCAAAGAATGAGGTGATTTGGTGAAATGCTATGCCCAAGATTACCATCCGAGTTGCCGTCGGGGAAGTGGCTCAAATAGCCTCGGCTATCACTTCCTTTTGACGGCCGTGATGGTCAAGCGGATTAAGGCGCCCTGTAGTTACCAGTTGCGTTGCTTCTGGGAGTATGGGTTCGAGTCACTTCTGGGGTGTGAGTTTTCATTCGCATATAGTCCTGGGGACCATTCAGGCTTGTTCGCATTTGTGTTCCTCACGTGTGCCCCAAAGAATTAGGTGATTTGGTGAAATGCTATGCCCAAGATTACCATCCGAGTTGCCGTCGGGGAAGTGGCTCAAATAGCCTCGGCTATCACTTCCTTTTGACGGCCGTGATGGTCAAGCGGATTAAGGCGCCCTGTAGTTACCAGTTGCGTTGCTTCTGGGAGTATGGGTTCGAGTCACTTCTGGGGTGTGAGTTTTCATTCGCATATAGTCCTGGGGACCATTCAGGCTTGTTCGCATTTGTGTTCCTCACGTGTGCCCCAAAGAATGAGGTGATTTGGTGAAATGCTATGCCCAAGATTACCATCCGAGTTGCCGTCGGGGAAGTGGCTCAAATAGCCTCGGCTATCACTTCCTTTTGACGGCCGTGATGGTCAAGCGGATTAAGGCGCCCTGTAGTTACCAGTTGCGTTGCTTCTGGGAGTATGGGTTCGAGTCACTTCTGGGGTGTGAGTTTTCATTCGCATATAGTCCTGGGGACCATTCAGGCTTGTTCGCATTTGTGTTCCTCACGTGTGCCCCCAAGGAATGAGGTGATTTGGTGAAATGCTATGCCCAAGATTACCATCCGAGTTGCCGTCGGGGAAGTGGCTCAAATAGCCTCGGCTATCACTTCCTTTTGACGGCCGTGATGGTCAAGCGGATTAAGGCGCCCTGTAGTTACCAGTTGCGTTGCTTCTGGGAGTATGGGTTCGAGTCACTTCTGGGGTGTGAGTTTTCATTCGCATATAGTCCTGGGGACCATTCAGGCTTGTTCGCATTTGTGTTCCTCACGTGTGCCCCAAAGAATGAGGTGATTTGGTGAAATGCTATGCCCAAGATTACCATCCGAGTTGCCGTCAGGGAAGTGGCTCAAATAGCCTCGGCTATCACTTCCTTTTGACGGCCGTGATGGTCAAGCGGATTAAGGCGCCCTGTAGTTACCAGTTGCGTTGCTTCTGGGAGTATGGGTTCGAGTCACTTCTGGGGTGTGAGTTTTCATTCGCATATAGTCCTGGGGACCATTCAGGCTTGTTCGCATATATATATATATATATATATATATATATATATATATATATATATATATATATATATATATATATATATATATATATGTATATATATATATATGTATATATATATATATATATATATATATATATATATATATATATATATATATATATATATATATATATATATATATATATATATATATATATATATATATATATATATATATATATATATATATATATATATATATATATTGGCCCATCCAGATGGGCCATTGGGCTACATCGGATGGGCCAATTGGGTGCATCTGATGGGCCCATGGGCCGTCTGCGTTATCCAAGTATTGTACCTCATCTCACTTCACCACTCTCTCCTGCCTATTTATACCCATCACTCGATCTGTAAAATCATTCCTTCTGAAGATGTATTTAATATACGAAAGTACTTAAGGAATTTCCTGTTTCATTTTCCTCCGTGGTCTGACATTGTCATATATATATATATATATATATATATATATATATATATATATATATATATATATATATATATATATATATATATATATATATATATATATATATAGATATATATATATATATATATATATATATATATATATATATATATATATATATATATATATATATGTGTGTGTATATCACGAAAATAAACACGTGATTAAGAATGTGACAATGTCAGACCACGGAGGAAAATTGAAACAGGAAATTTCCTTAAGTACTTTCGTATATTAAATACATCTTCAGAAGGTCATTTTACAGATCGAGTGATGGGTATAAATAGGCAGGAGAGAGTGGTGAAGTAAGGTGAGGTACAATACTTGGACAACGCAAGTATTGTACGAACAATTTATCTTATGTTCATTATTTTTCAGGGCATAAATACAATGTAAAAAAGTCATTTTTTTCTTCAATGTATCTAAGAGCTCTTCGAGTTGTGAGTCCAGAATTCTTAGATGAAGAATTTAAGAATATTGATTCGATTGGTCTTAAGCTTTGTTACCCACTGAATTTTTTGGAAGTTTGTCGTAACAAAGCTCGTCGTACATATTATAATAATGTATGCAGTGAAAGGACTCGCCCAAAGAATGTGTTATGTTTACCATATTTCTCTGGGTTTGAGAATATTGTCAAGGCCTTGAAACTTTTTAATATAGATGTAATGTTTAGCTACGAAAACACTGTTGGTAAGCTATTAGTAAGGAACAGCCCTCGTAGTGATAATTGCGTCATTTATAAAATACCTTGTAAGGAATGTAATAAGTTCTATGTCGGGCAAACATCTAAAGATTTAAAATGTAGAATATCGCAACATAAATACTCTGTAAGACATGGCCAATTATCTAATGCTTTGTTTGTGCATTTGTCAGAAAACGCTCACCAAATTGATTGGGAGAGTGCGTCTTCAATAACAAATTGTAAAAGCACCTATAACAGAAACATAATTGAATCCGCTTTGATACAGATCACCAAAGAAAGTAATTTGAATATTAGCAGTGGTCTATATAACTTAGATCCATTTCTAATAGATCAGCTAAAGGGCGATTTAAGTAGAATCATTGAAAAACATTTGTCTCACTAATTTATTGTATATATTTACCTCTTTATGTTATAATTACCTATGTATTATGCTTGTATGTCTGCTGTATCAGATGGGCCATTGGGCTACATCGGATGGGCTAATTGGGTGCATCTGATGGGCCAATGGGCCTTCTGCGTTGTCCAAGTATTGTACCTCACCTTACTTCACCACTCTCTCCTGCCTATTTATACCCATCACTCGATCTGTAAAATGACCTTCTGAAGATGTATTTAATATACGAAAGTACTTAAGGAAATTTCCTGTTTCAATTTTCCTCCGTGGTCTGACATTGTCATATATATATATATATATATATATATATATATATATATATATATATATATATATATATATAGATATATATATATATATATATATATATATATATATATATATATATATATATATGTATATATATGACAATGTCAGACCACGGAGGAAAATGAAACAGGAAATTCCTTAAGTACTTTCGTATATTAAATACATCTTCAGAAGGAATGATTTTACAGATCGAGTGATGGGTATAAATAGGCAGGAGAGAGTGGTGAAGTGAGATGAGGTACAATACTTGGACAACGCAGACGGCCCATGGGCCCATCAGATGCACCCAATTGGCCCATCCGATGTAGCCCAATGGCCCATCTGATACAGCAGACATACAAGCATAATACATAGGTAATTATAACATAAAGAGGTAAATATATACAATTAATTAGTGAGACAAATGTTTTTCAATGATCCTACTTAAATCGCCCTTTAGCTGATCTATTAGAAATGGATCTAAGTTATATAGACCATTGCTAATATTCAAATTACTTTCTTTGGTGATCTGTATCAAAGCAGATTCAATTATGTTTCTGTTATAGGTGCTTTTACAGACAGGTACAAGAGGAGTGTTGTTAACGCTTATGTCGACCGTGCTCTCAGGCACAGCTCAGAATGGAAGCAAGTCGACGAAGAACTCTGTAGGGTAAGGCAGGTCCTAGTCAACAACGGCTTCTCGAAGACATCATATGAAGGAAAGTGAAACGCCATGCAACCTCTGAAGAGACAACCAACACAATACCTATACCCCCTATTAGACTATTTTACAGGAACTTCTTTTCCACAGCTCATAAAATGGAGGAAAGGGTCCTGAAAGATATTGTTAATAAAAACGTTATCCCTACAGTCAAAAATCAGAGGATACAACTGACGATTTACTATAAAACCAGAAAAACGGACAGCCTACTCATGAGAAACTCTCCAGACACAAAGCAGAACGCTTTAAAAGAGACCAACGTCGTCTATGCCTTCAAATGCCCTCTTGGGGACTGTAAGCTCAAAAAAAAACAGTATATAGGCAAGACAACAACATCTCTTTCTAGGCGTTTAACGATGCATAAGCAACAGGGCTCCATTAAGGAACATATAATCTCTTCCCACAACCAAACCATCGCCAGAGAAATCCTAGTAAACAACACAGAAATCATCGATAGATACAGCGATAGCAGGCGGCTTGACGTCTGCGAGGCTTTACACATCAAGAAGTCAACACCAGCAATCAACAGCCAATTAATGCACAACTATATTCTACCCACCTCAAGACTCCGCTCCAATATAGAAGCATCAAGAAATATGGACCAATAGGCTTTCTACAAATCACTTCCATTCAATACCCATTGTTTCGTGTTCTGTCTTGTGTTTAGGAATTTAATACCCTATTAATACCACCTCACCCCATCCACCTCACTCAAATGTAGATATAAACAAATCGAAGATGTGTAAGTTCTATTCAGTTGTGTATGTGTAAGATAAAGTCTTTGAAAATGTAATATGTTTTACGAAACGCGCTCAAGTGTCGCGTCAGACTAGAAATAAAAATGAATTTTGGAGAATTGATTTTTGAATTACCACCAACAGTGAAAAGAAACGTACGAAAGATCGAGAAAATTCGTGTTAAAGTTATTAATCTTAGTTTTTCGGTCATATTTAATTATATATGTTTACTGGAAAGACTGCTACCAAAATATACTAATATATATATATGTATATATATATATATATATATATATATATATATATATATATATATATATATATATATATATATATATATATATATATATATATATATATATATATATATATATATATATATATGTATATATATATATATATATATATATATATATATATATATATATATATATATATATATATATATATATATATATATATATAGGGGGGTACCACGACTGGTGCAATTATAGGGACCCACAGTCTCAGAGAAGGGAACACAGAGCACTCAGGGAAAAACTTGCCATTTAACTCTGAATACGAAAGAGTGTTCACTTCTCCTACCAACCCCTTTTTTTTTATTATGATGTACACTTTATTATGCAAGGTTATACAGTTACATATCTGATTTTATACAAAAAATGAACATTAAGAGGACACAAGAAAAAGTTCGCTTCCTAGAGGCTGTAGATTTCCTCGAACTCTTCCGACGCCGAGCAGGAACCGAGGATGCAGCAGGCATTTCCCCTCTGGATCGCGACACTGAGGCGCTGAAAGAGAAAACTTGCTGCTCTAGGGTCTCTTGTGGTAAAAATGAGCTTGGAACCAAGATCCTTAAGAAACCTTCTTGCACTCTCACCCCATGGGCCTAGGGTCTCAGACCCTATTGGAACGAAGTTGTACCTTTGATCTAATTGCCTGTACTTGACTGACTTTTGTTTTTCTCTGTGTGTCGCTGCGGCTCCTGCTGTGCCGGCAGAGAGGGTGATGTATGTCGTTGCCAGGGTGGATACGCAAGTATAGTCCCATGCTAACTGCCTGCCACCCTTCCACGGACGCAGTGTGATTCCGTCTGGTCGGCCGGAAAAGCTAACAGAGTCACGGTTCAGTAGGTTGCGGGGCTCTCTCTCCGCTGGACACTGAGCAGAGGCAAGGCTTCTTTTAATGATGTCGTTGACTTCGTCGTGTCTAGTGTGCCAACCACCCGATTTTCCACAGTGCAGGCCATGCAATCCATATTCGTCAGCATCTGCCTCGCCGCAAATACACCTGTGAACAGTGTGGATAGGGGCAGCAAGGCGGAGAGCGACTGCAATACGGAGCTCCTGCGGATCAAGACGTGTGCCTGTCGCAGACATAGGGACTGCCAGAAGGAAGTCCCCTGCATGGGGAGCCTGCACAGCTGTGAGGCGTGCACGATCACTGGGGGATGTTGGTGCCTCCAGCAAAGCTGTGGCTTCTTTGTCTACAATGGGGCTGTCCCAACTGGATTGTTTCTTGGCTTTCGGCATGGCTGGTCTGAGTGCTGGGTCTGTCATGGCACCCCATTTCGTGTCGCATTCCGTGTAGTGGGGGTCCTGTATCCCCGATACATCACTCAGGGTGTCAGGTAAAATTTCCTTAACCAGGTCATCTGATGCTGAGGAGGAAGACAGGAAGGCTGGGACAGCAATTTGGGTGGCAGTGCGGACACCCAAGCCACCGAGCCTGACAGGAAGAGTGGCTTGTTTCCACTGGCATTCGTTGAGGGAGAGGTTAACAACTTATATATATATATATATATATATATATATATATATATATATATATATATATATATATATATATATATATATATATATATATATATATATATATATATATATATATATGTATATATATGTCGTACCTAGTAGCCAGAACGCACTTCTCAGCCTACTATGCAAGGCTCGATATGCCTAATAAGCCAAGTTTTCATGAATTAATCATTTTTCGACTACCTAACCTAACTTAACATTAACTTTTTCGGCTACCTAACCTAGCCTAACCTATAAAGATATAGGTAGGGTTAGGTTAAAGGTAGGGTTAGTTAGGTTCGGTCATATATCTACGTTAATTTTATCTCCAATAAAAAAATTGACCTCTTACATAATGAAATGGGTAGCTTTATCATTTCATAAGAAAAAAATTAGAGAAAATATATTAATTCAGGAAAACTTGGCTTATTAGGCAAATCGGGCCTTGCATAGTAGGCCGAGTACGACGTTCTGGCTTCTAGGTACATTATATATATATATATATATATATATATATATATATATATATATATATATATATATATATATATATATATATATATATATATATATATATATATATATGTCGTACCTAGTAGCCAGAACGCACTTCTCAGCCTACTATGCAAGGCCCGATTTGCCTAATAAGCCAGTCCTGGAGAGAAAGGAAACCAGTGTCAACATACAAGCTGAGGACGGGAGTAGAACGAAAGGCACCAGAACTGAAGCGCAACCCAGTATGGTGCAAAGCATCACGACGGCGAAGAGTAGAAGGAGAAGCAGACGAGTAAGTAGGGCAACCATAATCGAGCTTAGACAGGACGAGAGAGGAATGTATAGCAAGGAGAGAGCGCCTACCCGCTCCCCAAGAAGTATGGGATAATACCCGAAGAAGGGCAAGGGCCTTAGAGCACTCAACACGGAAGTAAGAGATATGGGGAGACCAAGACAAACGAGTGTCAAAGAATAACCCCAAAAGCTTCGCCGAATATTTGTACTCAAGGGGATGACCATAAAGTGACAAAGAGGGACGAAGAACGACCCGTTTCCAAATAAAAGTCATGGCACAAGTCTTATTAGAAGAGAACTTGAAGCCATGATCAGTGGTCCAAGACGACACGGCATCAATCGCAAGTTGAAGCCGGCGTTGAAGAAGAGGCGAATCATCACCTTGACAGCAAAGGGTAAGATCATCGACATTAGAGAGCGGAGAAGACGCATGAAGGAAGTGAGGAAAGAAGACCATTGAGAGCAACCAGAAAAAGAGTAGTGCTCAGAACACTACCCTGGAGCACACCTTTGCAATCCTGAAAAGAGGCAGAGAGAGCGGTACCAAGCCTCACCTGAAAGGAACGACGAGAGAGGAAGCTGCAGAGAAACAGAGTGAGATGACCACGAAGGCCAAAAGAATGAAGCTGGGAGAGAATGTGATAACGCGAAGTGGTGTCGTAAGCCTTTTCCAGGTCAAAAAGGACGGCAACAACGGAGGTCCTCGCAGCAAAAGCAGTACGAATATAGACCTCCAAGTTCACCAGGACATCTGTTGTGCTGCGGCACTTGCGGAAACCAAATTGAGAAGGGGAGAGGAGGTGATGGTGTTCCAGGAACCACATCAGACGAACGTTAACCATACGTTCAAAGAGTTTGCAGACACAACTTGTGAGGGGCAATAGGGCGAAAGTCCTTAGGGGATTTTCCCAGAGACCCTGGTTTGCGAACAGGAAGGACAACAGCATCGAGCCAGTCCTCAGGGACTGACGACGACTCCCAGATCCTATTATACAGACTCAGTAAATACTGAGACGAGCACGGAGAGATGGCAAAGCATCTCATAATGAATGCCATTGGAGCCCACTGCCGTAGAACCGCAGAGGGCCAGGGCAGAACGAAGTTCAGAGAGAGAGAAGGGATCGTTACAGGGAAGTCGAAGACGAGTGCAGAAATCGAAATGACGAGATTCAAGGACAGGTTTGCAAAGAAGGAAAGATTGGGGAAGATGAAGACCAGAGCTAACAAAAGAAAAGTGGGAACCCAGTTCGGTAGCAACCTGCAACGGGTCTGCCACAAGAGTATCACGGAGGTGAAGGAACGGTGAAACATCGTGAACGAACTTACCCGCTATCTTGCGGATATGCTTCCAGATCTGTCGCAGAGGAGTTTCGGACGTAATGGTGAAAACATAAGATGCCCAACATTCATGTTTAGCCATACGGATGGCCCTACGGGCCTTCCCAAGCCTCAAACCAATAGCTTTAGCTTCCCAATAGCTTTCCCAAGCCTCAAACTCCTTCTTGTAATGTTAAAAGCATGTTTGATTTTTTTCAAACGTGACTGAAACGATGTTACGAGGTAAAGAGATCTATTCGCATTTACAAATTTTCATGATCTTGTATTTTGTTAAAGAAACTCGTAAAATCTCAAAATACAAATGAACCCTAGAATATAATTTTTAATGTGCTCAATAGCTTTTCCAAAACACCAACTCCTTCATGTAATATTGCATGCATCTACGAAAATCATTAAAAAACGATTGGAGTGATATTAAGAGAGATAAAGAGATGTATTCATATTTCCATATTTTACACAAACTTGTGTAAGAAACTTGTTGAAGAAACTCGTGAAACCTCATAATAAAAACGAACCCTAGAATGTATTTTTTAATGTGCCCAATAAATTCCCAGGAAACACAAAACTTTTTTTCATGTTTTTATTTGGTCACAGAAAGGGACACAGTAACTGTTTATATAAAGACGTCTTTTTAACGTAAAACATGCGTTAATTTTAGTCAATTAAATGTACTTACCTAGTTGTGCCTGCGGGGGTTGAGCTCTGACACTTTGGTCCAGTGAATGTGTGAACACCTGAATGTGTGTAGTCACCTTATTTTGCTTGCGGGGAACACCCCGCCTCTCACCTATCAATCAACTGTTACTAACAACTAACTACTTTGTTTTTCTCTCCCCACACATACACACACGCACACCCAGGACGCAGCTCGTAACAACTGTCTAACTTCCAGGTACCTATTTCCTGCCAGGTAACAGGTGTATCAGGGGGAAAGAAACTCTGTCCATTGTTTCTCGCCGGCGCTGGGAATCAAACCCAGGACCAAAGGATTACGTGTCTAACGTGCTGTCCACTTAGCCATCGGCCATAATATATGTGAGTGTGTGCATTTGTATGGGTGTGTGTGTGTGTGTGTGAGTACATACCTAGTTGCGCTTGCAGGGGTTGAGCTCAACACTTGAAGCTGTGTATGGAGTCAGCCTCCACCACTTCACATCCTAATGCATTATATTTGTCAACTACTCTGACACTAAAAAAATCTTTCTAATATCTCTATAGCTCATTTGGGCACTCAACTTTCACCTGTGTCTCCCTTCTTGTGTTAAATAGTTTGTCTTTATCCACCCTATCAATTCTCCTGAGAATCTTGTATGTGGAGATCATGTCCCCATAACTCCTCTGTCTCCCAGTGACGTGAGGTTTAATTCCCGTAGTCTCTCCTCAGAGCTCATACCTGCTCAATTCGGGTAATTGTCTGGTGGCAAACCTTTGAACCTTTTCCAGCTTACTCTTATGCTTGATTTGATATGAACTCCATGTTGGAGCAGCATACTCAGGGATTGGTCGGACATATGTGGTATACAAAGTTCTGAAGGATTCCTTACACAAGCTTCTAAAGGTCGTTCTTATGTTGGCCAGCCTGGCTTATGCCGCTGAGGTCATCCTCTTGATGTGGGGTTCATGGGACAGGTGTTAGTACTCACCTATTTGTGCTTGCGGGGGTTAAGCTTTGGCTCTTTGGTCCCGCCTCTCAACTGTCAATCAACTGGTGTACAGATGCCTGAGCCTACTGGGCTCTATCATATCTACATTTGAAACTGTGTATGGAGTCAGCCTCCACCACAACACTTCATAGTGCATTCCATTTATTAACTACTCTGACACTGAAAAAAATCTTTCTAACGTCTCTGTGGCTCATTTGGGTACTAAGTTGCCACCTGTTTCCCCTTGTTCGTGTTCAACCCGTGCTGAAGAGTTTGTCTTTGTCCACCCTGTCAATTCCCCTGAGAATTTTGTAAGTGGTTATCATGTCTCCCCTTTCTCTTCTGTTTTCCAGGAACGTGAGGTGCAGGTCCTTTAGCCTTTCCTCGTAGTTCATCCCTCTCAGTTCCGGGACGAGCCTGGTGGCATACCGCTGAATCTTCTCTAACTTTGTCTTGTGTTTAACTAGGTATGGACCCCCAAGCTGGAGCTGCATATTCCAGGATTGGTCTTACATAAGTGGTATACAGGGTCCCGAACGATTCTTTACACAAGTTTCTAAAGGCAGTTCGTAGGCCAGTCTAGCATATGCCGCTGATGATATTCTTTTGATGTGGGCCTATGGGGACAGGTTCGGTGTGATATCAACCTCCAGATCTTTCTATTTAACTTGTCCAGGATTTCACCTCCCAGATGGTACCTTGTGTTCAGCCTCCTGCTCCCGTCGCCTAATTGCATTACTTTACACTTTCCTGAGTTGAACTTTAGCAGCCATTTTCTAGAGCATTCCTGCCGCTTGTCCAGGTCATCCTGTAGCCTCTGTCTATCTTCATCTGTCTTGATTCGTCTCATAATTTTTGTATCATCAGCAAACTTTGAGAGGAATGAGTCTATACCCTCTGGAAGATCGTTTACATATATTAGAAACAGGATGGGTCCAAGTACTGAGCCCTGTGGGACTCCGCTGGTGACATCTAGCCACTCTGATGTCTACCCCCCTCACCGTTACTCGCTGTTTCCTGTTGGTTAAATATTCCCTTATCCACTGGAGCACCTTCCTTTTTACTTCTGCCTGTTGCTCAAACTTTTTTAATAGCCTTTTATGGGGTACTGTGTCAAAGGCTTTCTTGCAGTCTAGTAAAATGCAGTCGGCCCAACCTTTTCTTTCCTGCCTAATTTTTATTGCCTGGTCATAGAATTCTAAAAAACCTGTGAGACACGATTTACCATCTCTGAACCGATGCTGGTGGTGTGTTACAAAGCTATTTCACTCCAGATGCTCTACGAGCCTTTTCTTCACGATCTTCTCCATCACCCTTAATGGTATACATGTTAGGGAAATTGGCCTGTAGTTCAGTGCCTCTTGCCTGTCACCCTTTTTGTATATATGGACTACGTTAACTGTCTTCCAACTTTCTGGTAGGTCTCCTGTTTCCAGTGACCTGTTATACACTATAGAGAGTGGTACACTTAGTGCTTCTAGTGTGTGTGTGTGTGTGTGAGCGTGTGCGTGTGAGCGAGTGCATGTGAGCATGTACTCACCAAGTTGTACTCACCTAGGTGTGCTTGTGGTGGTTGAGCTCTGGCTCTTTGGTCCCGCCTCTCAACTGACAATGAGCTGATATACAGGATCCTGAGCCTACTGGGCTCTATCGTATCTACACTTGAAACTGTGTTTGGAGTCAGCCTCCACCACATCACTTCCTAATGCATTCCATTTGTCAACCACTCTGACACTAAAAATGTTCTTTCTAATATCTCTGTGGCTCATTTGGGCACTCAATTAACACCTGTGTCCACTAGTGAATGTGGCCCTTTGTGTTAAATAGCCTTTATTTACCCTTTCAATTCCGTTGAGAATCTTGTATGTGGTGATTATGTCCCCCCCCTAATTCATCTGTCTTCCAGCGACGTGAGGTTTAATTCCCATAGTCTCTCCTCGTAGCTCATACCTCTCAGTTCGGGTACTAGTCTGGTGGCAAACCTTTGAACCTTTCCCAGTTTAGTTCTATGCTTGACTAGATATGGATTCAATGCTGGATCTGCATACTCCAGGATTCGTCTGACATATGTGGTATACAAAGTTCGAATTACTCCTTTCACAAATTTCTAAAGGCCGTTCTTAATTAGGCCTACCTGGAATATGCCGCTGATGTTATACTCTTGATATGGGTTTCAGGGGACAGGTCTTACGTAATATCAACTCCCAAGTCCTTCTCTCTCTCTGACTCTTGAAGAATTTTATCTCCCAAATAAAACCGTGTATTTGGCCTCCTGCTCCTTACACTTATCTTCATTACATAACATTTGCTTGGGTTAAACTCGAACAACAATTTGTTCGATCATTCCTTCAGTATGTCCAGGTCTTCTTGAAGCCTCAAGCAGTCCTTCTCTGTCTTAATCCTTCTCATAATTTTGGCAATTTCAGCAAACATTGAGAGGAATGAGTCTAAATCCTCTGGGAGATCATTTACGTATATCAGAAACAGGATAGGTCCGAGTACAGAGCCCTGTGGAACTCCATTGGTGACTTCCCGCATATCTAAGGTCTCCCCCCTCACTGTAACTCTCTGCTTTCTATTGCTTAGGTGCTCCCTTATCCACTGGAACCTCTTAACAGTTACTCCTGTCTGTCTCTCCAGCTTATGTACTAGCCTCTTCTGGGGTACTGTGTCAAAGACTTTCTAACAATCAAAGAAAATGCAGTCCACCCAGCCTTCTCTTTCTTGCTTAATCTTCGTCACCTGGTCGTAGAATTCTAATAATGCGAGTCAGGCAAGATTTACCCTCCCTGAACCCATGTTGGCGATTTGTCACAAAGTAGCTTCTCTCCAGATGTGTTACCAGGTTTTTTTCGCACGATCTTCTCCTTGCGTCATTCTCTGTGTACCTGTTCTCACCCGTTCTAAGTTTCATCAAATGTTCTTTCACTGTTGTTTTCCTCCTGGTGTGACTGTGGAGTAGCTTTGGTTCAGTCTTGGCTATGTTTGCTATATCATTCTCACAATTTTTCTCTGCTTCTCTTTTCATTCTAACATACTCATTCCTGGTTCTCTGATCTCTCTCTCTGCATTCAGGTATTCAGTTATTCCGGAAGTTTCTTCACCTCCTTTAGTTCGGTTCCTTTGCTTCCATTTATGCCCTATTAAACCATGGATTCTTCTTTTGCTTCTCAGAGTTTTCATTTTCGGCCGTGATAATCCTGTTTACTGCCTCCTGACACTTTTGGGTGACATAGTCCATCAAGTCTTGTACATACTTAGCTCTGAGTTCTGTGTCCCATGGTATATCCCTTAGGAAACATCTCATCTCCCCTTTCGGTACGCCAGAGTTTTGTTTCCTGGTTCTTTTTTGGGAGGGAGATACAATCTAGCTCCTCCAGGTACTCAATGATCTATACAGTGTGATCACTCATTCCCAAGGGTGCTTCAAACTTAACTTCCCCTTATATCCCACTCATTAAGGGTAAATATCAAATCAAGCATCATCCCCTATCATTCTTGTCGGTCCCTTGACGTGTTGGCTTAGAAAGTTTCTTGTTGCCACGTCCAGCAGCTTAGCTCACCGTGTGTATTTTCCTCCATGTGGGTCTCTGTTCTCCCAATCTCTTCCTGTGGTTGAAATTTAGCATTGATTGGTAGTCTGCATCCGTTCCTGCCAGTGACAGAAGCTGCTCTCTATATTATGGTAATGGTTGCCATGTTGTTTCTGTCATAATCCTTTCTGGGTTTTCTGTCATTTGGTGGTGGGTTATATATGACTATCACTATAATGTTTTGTCCTCCAATTGCTATGGTACCTGTTATGTAGTCACTGAAACCTTACAGCCCTGAATATCCTTCTCCTCAAAACTCCCGTCTTTTCTTACCAGCAGAGCTACACCACCACCTCCTCTTCCTTCTCTCTCTTTTCCTCACAATACAGTAGTCGTGTGGAAATTCTGCATTTGTTATAGTTTTTGTTAGCTTTATTTCTGTGAGTGCTATTAAGTCTGGGTTTTCTTCTGTTTCTTCTCATGTACCCTTCTTTGTAAGCGTTCTGCTGATGGAGGAAGCTGTTCCATAGGTGTGAGGATTTGTGAGGTGGATCTCAGAGGATACTGAGGTGAGAGGGGGGGAGGGGGGTTAAGTGAAGGGGGGACAAGGAGGGTATTGGAAGAATTGGGAGGGGGGACAGGGAGGGAATGGGGGGAGGTGGGACATGGTGGGTGTGGGAGAGGGGAAGCAGGATGGGTATGGGATGAAGGGGGAGGGAGAGTTGACTGATAATTTGAGCAAGAGCAGGGAGTGTTTGGGGTTGGGAGGTTTCTATGCAGAGGAGGGTGGTGGAGTTGCCCTCCCCTCTGGTGTTACTGGGTTACTGGTTGTGGGTTCCACCCCGCCCCCCTTCACCTCTTGGGAAGTGGTGTTGGAGGCTGTGATTTCCTGGTTTTCTCCTCCCACCCTTCGTTTCTTCCTTGCTGCTGCTGCCATGGCTCTCTCCTCCCTCATCATGTCCTACTGGAGTGTTACGGCCACTTAGGACCAGTAACCGGGTTCTTGGTAATATTACCTCTTTTAGTGTATCCGACCCCAAGTCGGTAGTAGGCTTTCATGAACTGACTGTATAGCGCAATAATGATATAAAGGGGGATAAACACTACACACTTGCCTTCACCAATATATTCACCTCCACCAATAAATACATATTAAAATAGACTATTGCTACACTTACATACACGTAGTACATAGTAGGCATCCTTCAGTCTCGGGAGACTATGGAGTTGCGCGCTAGTTGTCAATCCTGGTGCAGCATCTGATGTGACTGATGAGGCCAATCCGAGAGTGGCAGTCCTTCCCACACCGAGCACAAACGAAGTCCGATTCTGGTCTGTCTTCCTGGCTACCGGCTTTCCTTCTCTGTCTCTTTGCCTCCGATTCCTTGGCAAGTGACTCCTCGAACTTGGAGAGACCTCTTTGAACAGACTGCCCCCAGGCTGAACGGTCTGCAGCCAGTGTCTCCCATATAGCAAGATCGACGTCCATGGCTTTCAGGTCCCTCTTGCATACATCTTTGTACCGTAGCTGGGGCTTGCCTGTTGGACGCTTTCCCTGCCTCAGCTCTCCGTACAGGAGATCCTTGGGGATCCTGCTGTCGCCCATTCGCACAACGTGCCCGAGCCAGCGCATTCGTCTCTGTTTCAGCATTGTGTACATGCTGGTGATTCTTGCTCTCTCCAAGACGTTGTTGTTTGTCACCTTGTCCTGCCAGGTGATGTCCAAGATGTGTCGAAGGCAGCGCATGTGGTAGGCATTCAGCTGTCTTTCCTGACGGGCGCAGAGTGTTCAAGACTCACTGCCATAAAGGAGAGTGCTCAGGACACAGGCTCTGTAAACCTGAATCTTAGTATACTCAGTTAGCCTATTGTTGGCCCACACTCTCTTTGTCAGTCTGGACATGGTAGTAGATGCCTTACCGATGCGTTTGTTTAGCTCCGTATCAAGAGAGAGGGAGTCAGAGATTGTGGAGTCTAGGTACACGAAGTCGTGAACGCCTTCCAGTTTGGAATCGGAGATGCCAATGTCAGGTGGGGAGTCCACTCCTTGTCCCATGACTTGTGTTTTCTTCAGACTGATGGTGAGTCCAAAAGCCTGAGAGGCCTCGCTAAAGCGGGTTATGAGCCGTTGGAGGTCTTCAGCTGAGTGGGCAGTGACTGCTGCGTCGTCGGCAAAAAGGAAGTCGCGCAGACACCTCAGCCGAACCTCGCCTTGGCTCTCAGCCTGGCGAGGTTAAGAGCTTTCAATCCGACCTGGTCCAGAGGTAAATGCCTTCCGTGACAGATCCGAAGGCGTGCCGCAGCATAACGGCGAAGAAAATCCCGAATAGGGTTGGAGCCAGTACGCAGCCCTGCTTTACTCCACTTCGGATGTCAAAGGCGTCTGATGTTTGGCCATCAAAGACCACGGTGCCCCTCATGTTCTCATGGAAAGATCTGATGATGCTGAGGAGCCTGAGTGGGCATCCGATCTTGGGGAGGATCTTGAACAGGCCATCCCTGCTGACGAGGTCGAAGGCCTTCGTCAGATCTATGAAGGCTACGAAGAGTGGCTGCTCCTGTTCCCTGCATTTCTCCTACAGTTGTCTGAGGGAAAAGACCATGTCGATGGTGGACCTGCCAGCTCTGAATCCGCATTGTGATTCTGGATAGACTCTCTCTGCAAGTACTTGGAGCCTCTTCAATGCGACTGGAGCAAACAGCTTTCCGACAATACTGAGGAAGGAGATTCCACGGTAGTTGTTGCAGTCGCCCCTGTCACCTTTATTCTTATACAGCGTGACGATGTTGGCGTCCCTCATGTCCTGTGGCACCTCCTCTTCTTCCCAGCAGAGGCAGAGAATTTCATGCAGCTCCATGAGCAGGCTACCTCTGCAGCACTTCAAGGTCTCAGCAGGAATGCCATCTTTGCCAGGAGCTTTACCAGAAGCAAGGGAGTCTAGGGCATCGCTGAGTTCTTCCAGGGTCGTTTCACTGTCGAGCTCCATTAACACAGGCAGACTCTCAATGGCGCTCAGGGCATCTTCGGTGACCACATTGTCCCTGGCGTATAGCTCAGAGTAGTGCTCGACCCAGCGCTTCAGCTGCAGTGTCTGGTCCTGAATCACCTCGCCAGTGACAGATTTCAGAGGAGCGGTCTTCCTCTGGATTGGGCCGAGGGCCTGCTTGATGCCGTCATACATTCCCCTTACATTGCCTGTATCCACTGCAGTCTGTATCTGGGAGCAGAGCTGGAGCCAGTAGTTGTTGGCACATCGCCTGGCGCTCTGCTGCACTTTGCAGCGGACGGCCCGAAGGATCTGTAAGTTGCGCTGACTTGGGCAGGCTTTGTAGGCTGCCAAGGCGTTTCTCTTCTCTTCGATTACAGGTGTCATCTCTTCCGAGTGAGCCTCGAACCAGTCTGCCGACCTGCTGGTCTTCTTGCCAAAGGTGGAAATGGCAGCGTTGAACACAGCATCTCTGAAGTGCTCCCATCTTTTACAGGCAGTGACCCCGGCTGGGCCAGGAAGAGCTTCCTCGAGCACGCGTGCAAAATCGTCCACCTTGTCCTGGTTGCGGGTCTTGGTGGTGTCGATGCGAGGTCTGCCCGCCTTTTTCGAGTGATGAATCTTCTTTGGTTGCATCTTGACCCTGCTACATACCAGGGAGTGGTCGGTGTCACAGACAGCACTCTGGTAGCTACGCATAATCTTGACGCTGGGTAGACTTGCACTCCTGGTAAGAATCAGGTCAAGCTGGTGCCAGTGCTTGGATCTGGGGTGTCTCCAAGATACTCTGTGTTGAGACTTTGTGCCGAAGAACGTGTTGGTGACACAAAGACCATGAAGGCAGCAGAGTTCTAACAGACGTTGCCCGTTCTCATTCATCCTCCCTATGCCGAATTGACCCAGACAAGTGGGCCAAATGTTGTGCTCAGCACCCACTCTGGCGTTAAAGTCGCCAGAGGAAGAACAGTGGCTCCTTTACAGGGATTCTCGCTATGACTCTGTTGAGGTCATCGTAGAATTTTTCCTTTGCCTCTGCTGGAGAAGTCAGGGTTGGTGCATATGCACTAATTACATTTACTGGTCCTGTTTGGGAGTGCAGTTGCAGAGACAGAATTCGTTCGGTTTCCCCATCGGTGGCCTAATGTGTCCCAGCAGTGCATTCCTGACGGCAAATCCCACACCATGTTTTCTAGTCTCATCAGGTGGTTTTCATTGCCAGAAGAAAGAGAAGGTCCTCTTTCTCACAGATCCTGATCCTGGGAGCCTGGTCTCTTGGAGAGCAACAATATCCATCTCCAGTTTGCTCAGCTCCCTATCGATGATTGCTGTTTTTCGGGCGTCATTGATTTCTTGCAGATCGTTCAGAGAAACCTGGTGTCAGTGTCCTGACGTTCCATGTGCCCAACTTTAGGGCAGTTGATATTTTCTTCTTAGGTTTGGTATTGCTTGGTGCAAAGTTGTCGGGCCGCTTGTCGGTTTTCACCCTAAACCCCACGCACCCAGTGAGGTTAACGGACCGTGGCGAGGCAACACCTTAATGGCTGGGGTTTGCCCAGCGTGAGGCGGGCGGTAGCTGCCCAGTGGGGCACGATGACCCCTCCCACCGTCGAAAGCAACCCCTGGCGTCACACTCTTCGCCAAAAGGGGGTGCCGGTCGGCCGAGCGGACAGCACGCTGGACTTGTGATCCTGTTGTCCTGGGTTCGATCCCAGGAGCCGGCGAGAAACATTGGACAGAGTTTCTTTCACCCTATGCCCCTGTTACCTAGCGGTGAAATAGGTACCTGGGTGTTAGTCAGCTGTCACGGGCTGCTTCCTGGGGGTGGAGGCCTGGTCAAGGACCGGGCCCTCGGGGACTCTAAAAAGCCCCGAAATCATCTCAAGATAACCTCAAGATCTCATCTCAAGATAATCGAGCAGAAGACTTAAAACCGATAGAATGTCGCTTCCCATGTTTGTTCGAGGCTGTGAGGCGAAGCTGGAGTGTCCTCTCCAGGGCGTAAAGCCTGGGTAGGTAGATATGGAGGAGAAGCTGTTACCCATGTAGCAGGTCCCCCCCCTCTCCACGTTGCTGAAATTATCCAATAAAAAGGCAAATGCCAATACACATGGTTCCAGCAACGTCGCAGGAGCTGCCAGAACGAGGTCGACGTCAACAACGAACTGCCTTAGGGGCTCCAACTCCGTTTTTTCCTCGAGGTTGACTCCTGAAGCTTTTCCCAAAAAAGGGTATGGTCGAGGGCAGCGGAGGTTTAAATATCAGGGTTTTCCTTCCCCTAGATGGGCTGCCTTCCCAGGCTATCGAGTCCCATCTACCCGGAGCAGCTGGTTTTAAGGCGCCAGAGGCACGCCCTCGCCCCTTCTCCTGTCGGTAAAAGCAGTTCCACCGGACTTAGACTAAGCCACCCGTGCAGGCCAGGAGTCGGACTTGGTTGTCAGAGGCTATTTGAGACGCATGCCGTATAGGAGCATTTTATAGGTCATGGGAGCTCGTCCCCCATTACCACCCCATGGCTATGACAACCCCTTGGAACACTAACATACAATAGCGTCACTTTCACTCAGGATACAAATGCGTTTGCAGTACAATGTTCACCAATTCCAGTGATTACGACGTCCCAGTACCTTATCCACTCATACTGGAACACACTGGTGAGTTCACCTTTCTATACTGGCCAGTCCATCCACACAGTATCACGATGTACCAACACCCCACCTTTTGCTCTCCAGCTACTCGCTGGCAGAGGGCTCCAGCAACATGCTGACATGGGTACCAAACGAACTCACACACGGGTAGCTAACTCCTCAGCAGAAGCCTCTAGCAGTTTGCTAGCAGCACTTCACACCATGCATATCACTGTAACCCTTAATAGCCAATCCCGGGGTACGCCGATCGTCACCGTGTGTTAGCTGCTGCGTATACTAGCAGCTAACACACTGCCTTTATCGATGGCGGCTTACTTATTCTTCTTTCAGGACCAATCTAAGGATTCGTGAGCTGTCTAAGGTAAACTGCCTTCCTCACAACAATTGCCTCCACACTTCACTTCTGTGGACTTTAAAACGTCATTAATGAGATGGACAGGACACTGGGGAAACCGTGAGGTAACACTCATTCACCAGGGAGTTAACGTTATGCTTGTAGCACAACCTAGATGGCGCTGATCATGACACGCCACCCACCACAGGTCATCCACATCGACCTCTCTTTCTGACTAAGGCAGGAAACCAGAGCCATTCATTGCTACCACGCCACCACTAACAGATGGCACTGTCCACATTGCGTTCAATACCCGGGGTACGGGATTGCCGACTCACAGATGGTGCTGTAATTGCGTCTCCACCCTCCAACGATGGTTTGGTTTCTAAAAGGAAACTAAACCAAATTTGTATGCTTGAGCAAAACAAACTCAGTACCTTAGATGCAAGACAATGTGTCTGCCACCACGTTATCCACTCCTTTGATATGCTCGACATATAGGGGGTATAGTTGGAGGTGTAGACTCCATCTGGTGTGCAGAAGATTTCTCTGCCTTAACTGTGCATAGATTTTAGGGGATTGTGGTCAGACCTGACCAGTATTGGATGGCCATTACTGGTTAGGTAAACTTCAAAGTGTTGTACAGAACTGACCAAGGCCAACGTCTCCTTTTCTATCACAGAGTAATTTAGCTGGCTATTAGTAAACTTCTTAGAATAGTATGATATAGGGTGTTCCACTCCTTTAGCATCAATCTGTGATAATACAGCCCCGAGGGCGTAATCGGAAGCATTTACGGTGAGAGGGAATTTATCTTCGAAATTTGGGGACATGAGGATAGGAGAAGAAATCAAAACTGCTTATACATTTTCGAAAGCCTCCTGACAGCTTTTGCCCTACAGGAACTTTACGCCCATCTTTAGAAGATTCATCAGAGGGACTGCGATGCTTGAAAAGTTGGGAACAAATTTACGGTAAAAACCAGCCATACCAAGGAAACGCAGGATTTCCTTCCTTGTTGAAGGAGTCGAGTACTGGATGATAGTTTCCACGTTGCTGGTTTTTGGGACAATCTATTCACCTCCCACCACATATCCTAGAAAGATAACGGAGATTTTAGCGAACACAGATTTACTTAGGTTGACTACTACCCAAGCATGTTACATGGCCATAAAGAATTCTTCTAGATGACGTAGGTGGTCTTTCCAACTTACTTGAATCATGGATTAAGACATCGTCGATGTAGACCATAGTATTACCTACGTCACACAACACCATACCCATCATCCTCTGGAAGGTGGATGCGGCATTCTTCATCCCAAACTGCATCACCTGACATTCAAACAGGCCGTCTGGGGGTCACAAACGCTAAATGGGTTTGGCTCGCTCCGTGAGGGGAACCTGCCAATAGCCTTTAAATAGGTCGAATTTTGTTAAGTATTGCACCCTGCCGATGGTAACAAGACACTCTTCTTCTCTTGGAAGAGGATAGGTATCTGCTACTGTGACTTTATTAATCTGTCTTTAGTCAATATACAATCTGTATTCCTTACCAGGTATGAGCACTAGCAGAACCGGGGATGACCATGGACTTATGCTCGGGGCTATCAGATGGTGCTGCAGCATATATTCCACCTAGCGTTTTACCACCTCTTATTTCTGGGGATTGAGACAATATGGGTGTTGTTTGATCGGCCTTACTCCATCATTCAGGATAACGTCATACTGTAGGACAGATGTTAGTCCTAGAGCGTCTCGAAAAATGGTCTTATATTGCTGGATTAATCTTACCAGAGGTGGTTGGTTTCCTTCAGTTACGTGAGTCAACATTGTCTGTAAATTATATAAGATCTCTGAGTTGGTTAATACCTTTTCAGCATCCTCCATCGCCTCTTGACCATCCTCTTTTGTCGCCACTATGGTTACTGGGCGAATGTCACGACCTTGATATTTCTTTATCATATTAATATGTACTAACGTTTGTTTCTTCCTTCGATATGGAGTGCTAAGGATGTAATTAATACAGGTTACTTTCTTTAATACTGGATAAGGACCTATGAACCTGGCACTCAGTCTCCCCGTCATAGTGGGTGAACATAACAACACTAGATCCCCTACCTGAAAATCCTTCGGTGTTATCCTTTGGTCGTATCTCTGCTTGGTAGCTGCCTCAGAGTTCACCAAGTTTCGTTTGGATATCTCCCACGCAGAAAACAACCTGCCTTTGTTAGTAGACAACCAGTCTACAGCATCTAGGTCGTTTTCATGGTCCAACCACTGATCCCTTACTATCTTCATAAGACCTCTTACCGCGAGACCATATATCATTTCAAACGGAAACACGACTAGGGATTCGTTTGGAAAAGATCTTACCGATCTAATCGGTAGGGTAGGTCTTCAGCCTATTTGCTATGCCTTCATTAGGAATATTTCCTCAGCATGCCCTTCAGTGTCTGATGGAACCTCTCCAAAGCCCTTTGCGACTCGGGATGGTAGGCACTAGATGTAATATGCTGGATCTCAAGGCCGGCAATCTGTTGACGAAATAAGACATGAGGTAAAATTAGTCCCATGATCCGTTTGGATGGTCTTAGGAAGACCATATCGTGCAACGAACCAGAGAAGATGCTTCAAAATTATATTCGCTGTGATTGACTTCAGGGGGATTGCTTCTGGGTACCTACTAACCCGATCCGTAATAGTGTGCAGATACTGTACTCCAGCAGTAGAAGGCGGAAGCAGGGCCTACTATATCTAAGATGAGGTGCTCAAAGGGCTCACCAAGTAGAGGGTATAGGACAGAGAGAGGCTATGGGGAAGAGGCTGATTTACTTTTCCAGCTATCTGGACATTCATGGCAGGACTTACAAAATCATCGAATGTCGCTCTTCATCCGCGTCCAGGAAGAAACATCTAGCCAGGCGATGAAAGGTTTTTGATATCCTGCAGTGTCCGGTCAAATCGGCCGGCATGGGCTGAAAGTAACAAGTTGGCCCGAATACCTGCGGCTACGACTACCTGTGTCTCTTCCTCAGTAGACTGGAGGATATTTCTGTGGGCACCTCCGACACAGTACTTCATTTGTCCAGAAATACTGGTCATCTCCTTTTGCAGCGGAATCCATAGTACCGGCTAATACCTGCACTTGGGGTTCCTTCTTCTGTTCTTCTATCAGGGTTGTTCGGGTCCATTGTTCTGGTACGGGAGTCGAGTCCAGCAAGGTCGTGGGAGCATTATCAGTAACCTGCAGGGTAGGTAGAGGGTTAAACAAGGTATTTAATTCCAATTGTGTCTGTACCTGGGATCTAGTTTGTACGGCTACTAATGGTTTCACATCATATACCGGGTCTTCCACAACCAGGGGATGGTTATGCACCAAACCTAGAGCCAAGTCGTTGACCTGGATAACCTCTTTCTCCTCGATTGGAAGATTATCCACTACTGCTAATGTACACTTGCCACTGAAGTACGATGACTCGAGATGAACTTTTACTAAAGGGGTAACTAACAATGTCGAGGGAAACCCGCCGAATATAACCTTTTGTTTCCCATTAATAGACAATTCCTTGGGTAACGAGTTTTTCAAAATCAGAAACTGGGCAACTCCACTATCTCTGATTACCAACACAGACTTACCCATTTGGTCACTCGGTACATACCTGTGCAAAGTGTAGGGGGCAAAGAACTCCGGTTTCTCTTTCTTCATCTCTAGCGACAGGGCGGCTACTGGTGGCGTCATACAGCTACCCAGCATAACCTCCCTACGCGAGTCGTTACTCGTTCTGCCTCGACACTTAGAAGCTATGTGTCCTCTCTGCCCGCAGGTCCAACACACTAAGTCCCTCCTAGGACTAATTCTTCTAGCATTACCTAGGGTTGATTTTACAGCACCTCGTGGGATAGGTCTAATCATCCGGCTTATGCTTCGTAGGTGGTTTCGAGTAGCTCTTCGGAGCATACCTGGTAGAAGGTCGATGTGTTAGAATATACTCCTCAGCCATAGTGGCTGCCGCACTCATGGTTTCTACTTGCTGTTCTTCAGGTATGTCTTCAGATCACCAGATAGACAATCTTTAAAGTCTTCTAATAGAATGAGCTGTTCAAGTTGCTCTTTTGTCTCTACCTTCCGAGAAGCGCACCATTCGTGAAACAGCCGTTCTTTAATACTCGCAAACTCCGTGAAGGTGTGCTTTGATGTCTTCTTTAGGTTACGAAACTTCTGCCTGTATGCTTCAGGCACCAACTGGTAAGCCATCAGCACTACCTTCTTGACAGCGTCGTAATCACTGGAGTCATCCATCGACAACGTGGAGTATGCGATTTGGGCCTTTCCAGTCAAAACGGATTAGATCATATTGGCCCAATTTTCCGTCGGCCATTCAAATTCATTCAGGTAGCTGCATCATTCAAATGATGCAGCTACCTTCTCGAAAGCGGCAAAGAACTTTGATACTTCTTTCTCGTTAAACTTAGGAACCATTTTGATGTTCCTCACTGAATTAAAACTAATTATTTCCCTCCTACATCCTAACCTTAGCACCTCCAATTCGTTTCTCCTTTCTCGTTCATTATCTCATTTTTCTCATTCCTCTCTTTCTCGTCTTTCTTTCCTTTCTCGCTCTTCTCTTTCTCTCCTTTCTTTCTCTTGTCTTCTTTCTTCTAGTTCTAGCTTTTCCATTCTATTTCATGATGGATTTCTAACTCACGCATTTTCACAGTCAATAGGCTCATGTTAAGTTCACTAGTGTCACTCCCACCATCACTTCCTTGGACTTCCTTTTCAGTGGAAGCCATGACACTTTCCTTTTTACTCTGGGCCACTTTCTTGCTTTTCATCGGTTTTTTAAGTGCTTATGGACCATCGAGAGGATCTCCACACGTGTATCCTGCTCACTCACTTAGATTCCTAAATAAGCACTTATCAACACTAATTGAGGCTTCCCAAGGTATTTCAATCTTGGACGGCAGTCTTCCTGGTTCAGGAATTCCTGCACATCGTACATCGATGGTCTTTTTTTCTGCCATATTGTACCTTTTTCAAGTTGAGCCCAAGCACGCAACACAGCACTATTTTCAACACTGCACCACACAAACACAAAACGAAACGAGGAAGCTATACACGGAGATTGACCTATTTAACCAATCCTATCAAACACACTTGACAAGAAGTCGGAGCCCGCTGGGGATGCCAGTTATGTTACGGCCACTTAGAACCAGTAAACGGGCTCTTGGTTATATTACCTCTGTTAGAGTATCCGATCCCAAGTCGGTAGTAGGCTTTCAAGAACTGGCTGTAAAGCGCAATAAAGATATAAGGGGATAAACAATACACGCTTTTCTTCATCCATGTATTCACCTCCACCATTATAATATATAAATAGACTACTTCTACACGTATGTACAATAGCGTCACTTTCACGCAGGGCACAAATGCGTTTGCAGTGTTCACCAACTCTAGTGATTACGACGTCCCAGTACCTTATCCACTCGTACAGAACAACACAGGCGAGTTCACCTTTCTACACAGACCAGTCCACCCCACACTGTATCAGGATGTGCCTACACCCCACCTTGCGCTCTCCAGCTACTCATTGGCAGAGGGCTTCAGCAACATGCTGACAAGGGTACCAACAAACTCACACAGGGGTAGCTAACTCCTCAGCAGAAGCCTCTAGCAGCTTGCTAGCAGCACTTTGTTACCTATCGTACGTTACGGCTCGTGACCCTACAACAGCCAACTTTAAAAAAGGTCTAGGGTTACTAAAAACTGCTGTTCACAAGAGCGGGTCACCAGTATAACCCCTTAATAAGTAATCAGCACTTTGTTAAAATTTTCCTTTAGGACAGAAGGAATACATATAAAACTTATATATATATATATATATATATATATATATATATATATATATATATATATATATATATATATATATATATTGTGACGGTAACGCGTTGGTGTTCGGCTGTTTAAGGCTAGGGGTATGGCCTCGTCACATAGTTATAAAAAAAATAGAAAAACTGGAACTTCGTCTGTGGTAAGGTAAGGAGAAGACACACAAAACACAAGTAAATTTTAAACAATGAAATTTTAATTACGTTAAATCAAAACATGAAAAAATGGACAAACAAATTCTTATAATAAAATCAATCAATCAAAATAATAAGAATAATTAAATGACACAATGAAAAGTTACGTTAAGATAAAATAACAAGAAGTGCAACACAAAATTAAAGGGAGGTGCTGGAATATTGGCTTTAAGCTACCACCTCTCTCAGTACACGCTAACGTCTAGCCGGGAGGAGTGATAACTGCGAAAGCACAGAATATTCTGAGGTCTGAGGTCGTGGCGACCCCAGACATCAAGTAGTATGGGGGGGTGGAGTGCAGTTGCAGCCCGGCCGGCGACCAATCAGCGGAGCCGGTAGCGATCAACAGGTAGTTTGGCGGTTTGAGTCTGAACAGGTGTCTCTGGCTGCAACGTTTTGCGCTCTGGCAAACCTTGGAGATGTTGTTGTCGTTGTTGGACATTTCTTCCATAGTAGTTTTATATAATTTCAACGACGTAATTGTGGAGGGAAGAGCAGGCTCAATCTCTTGAAGGAGATTATCGTCACAACTCTCCCCCGAAGCCTGCGGTTCTGGAAGAATTACGTCGTTATGTGGTGGAGTAATGGATGGAGTCGCTTCTACTTCATAAACTCTGGAGAGATCATGGGCTAAGATGTTGTCAGACTCTTGGTATAGCGTGTCTCCAGGTTGAATTTCTGCAGGTAGCAAGCCCATAGTAGAAGACGTTGAGATGGGAAGTGGGCGTGCTGCCGGTGGTGTAGGGTGGTGTGGTCCGTATTGATGGTGGACCGAGCACTTTTCAGGTGTGGAGTGAAGTGCTGAAGCTTCAGGATGAGGAAGAGTAGCTCCTTGCCAATTGTTCCGTAGTTCCTTGTAGCAGTAGTCGCTGACAGGTGTATTCTTCTCGCCTCGTTGCTGCATCACGACACCACCATAGTCGGTACCATTGGCGTCGACATGGAGGATGAAGGGCTTATCTGACGAGGTGAGAGTGGAATTAGAAGAGGGCAAAGGAGCACGATTATTATCCTGAAAGCATTTGGGAAGATCATTAAGGATTTTGGAATTAGAAAGCGCTGACTCCTTGTCAGTGCTTTCGGGAGGAGAAGCTGGGATGGTCTCACTGTGGATGTAGGGTTCTGTGAAGGTGGAATAATTAGTCAGGACAGTGGGAGGAGTACCATTATATTGCTTCAGGAGGTTGACGTGGCACAGCTGGGTCTTCCGCCGCCTATCTGGAGTCTCTATTACGTAGTTGTTATTATTCCTGCACTCTTTGATGCAGTAGGGTCCTGAAAATCTGTTTTGTAAAGGTGAACCTGGGATAGGGAAATAGGCAAGGACGAAGTCTCCCGGCTTGAATTTTCTTACTTTGCTGGTCTGGTCGTAATGAGTCTTCATTCTCACCTGGGCTTTCAATAGATTATCATGGGCAAAGTGGTGGACTCTCTCTAGAATGTGTTGAAGGTTTTGAAGAAACTGGGGGCACATTCTGATGCTCACTGAAGGTGGCATCTCGGAGAGAGTCTTTGAAAGCCTTAAGGGGAGTACGGCACTTACGGCCGTAGAGCATCTCATAAGGAGATACTCCTAGGGACTCATTGGGGAGACTTCTGAAAATACACATTATTAGGTTAATCTGCTTATCCCAATCCTTCGAGGTTTCACTACAAAACTTTTTCAAGAGTGCTTTGATGGTCTGATGACTACGTTCAAGAGAACCCTGTGAAGCAGGATGATAGGGGCTGGACAATACCTGTTTGATGTTGAACTCCTCCAGTGTCCTTTTGAAGAGATCACTGGTGAAGTTGGTACCACAGTCACTTTGAATCTCCCTGGGAAATCCGTATTGAGTGAAGATCTTCAATAGATGTTTTATAACCGTAGCAGCCGTGATGTTCTTCACTGGAACTGCTATGGGAAATCTGGTGGTAGGACACAGGATGGTTAGGATGTAGGCGTTACCTGAACTGGTCCGAGGTAAAGGACCAACACAGTCTATTATGAGTCTGTGGAAAGGTTCCGCAGGCACCTGTATGGGAATCAGTGGCGCTCTGGGAATGGAGATGTTCGGTTTGCCTGCCATCAGATATGTATGACACTGTTTTACGTACTGTTTGACGTTATTTACCATACCTGGCCAGTAGTAGTCTTGACGAATCCCATGGTAAGTCTTGTTGAAGCCGTAGTGGGAGAATGCTCCGTGGGCCAGGTGTAGAATAGTGGGCCGCAGGCTGGTGGGAATCACAAGTTGTTCGATGTTGGCCCAATCGTCTTCCTCCTTCAGTTTACTGGGTCTATATCTGCGGTAGAGTAAGTCGTTCTCTAGGAAGAACCCAGGAATACTGTCGGGTTGAGTCTCAGCCTGGAAAAACAATGGTGTTAAAGTAAGATCTTCCCTCTGCAACTTACGGAACTCCAACTTGGTCAGATGCGGGGGAGTTTCTGAGGGTCTTGAGGGACAGCGGTAGCAGTAGAGTCAGCTGGCTGTGGACGTGCGGCTTGTGCACGGGTGGTCACGAGAACCGGAGGAGAAACTTCATCACTCTCTTGAACCTCTGCTGGAACATACTCTAGAATAGGGTTTAGTGGCACAGAGTTACACACCTGGGGTTTGTCCATGACGATCAGGTTGGTCGGTTGCAGGTCTTCTGCCAAGTCGTTGCCTAGGAGAAGTTGCACTCCAGGCATGGGAAAAGACTTTTCCCTGACGGCGACTTGGACTTCCCCGTTCACGTAGGGACAATCCAGGTGGACTCTGGCGAGAGGGTATGGAGTGGTAGCAGTGAGGTCAGTGATGAAGACAGTTTCTCCGGTATAGACGACGTTGGGCACAGCCGACTTCAAGATGATCGATTGAAGAGCCGCTGTGTCCCTCAAGATCTTCAATTTGAAACGTCCCTCCGGATTTGAACCGTTGGCAGAGACAGTTCCAGTATACAGGTGGTTACTGAAAAGAGAAAGATCATTAACATCAACACCAACATTCATCACAGGCTTACCGGACTTAGGAGGAGTTGGTTTGGGTCTTTGTTGGTCAGTGGTTCCCTTGTATTGAGACTTACCACACTTGTCTATGGTATGTCCATAGAATCTACAATACTTGCAGTACAGTTGTGAACCAGCTTGATCGGGGCTCACCTTCTCGTAACTGTACCACGACTTCTTACTGGAGGATGGTTCGGGTGTCAGCCGGTGGATGAGGCTGTAAGTGTCAGCCGACTTAGCACACTTCAGGTAGTCGGTTTCTTCTTATCTGCTAAGTAGAGGCGGACAGGGGGCGGCACACGTCTCAAGAATTCTTCAACAAGCATCAGGTTGACGAGTTCTGTAAAAGTAGAGACATGTGCTGCCTCCAGCCATTTCATGAAATACCTCCGTTTCGTGTTAGCAAACTCAAGGAAGGTAGTGGTACTTGCCTTCAGGTGGTCACGGAATTTCCTTCTATAACTTTCTGTGGAAAGTAGGTAGGCGTCCAACACTGCTTGTTTCAGAGTGTGGTAGTCATTCTCAGACGCCAGAGTACTGAGTGTGACTGCAGCTCTACCTGTAAGATGGACTCTGAGAAGTGTGGCCCATTGGTCGACAGGCCAACTGAGTTGATTAGCAAGAGTTTCAAAGGTGGTGAAAAACACATCAACTTCTGCTTCTACAAAGGATGGCATTAACTTACTTGCATGTGATATATTAAAACTGACGGGAAGATTGCAGTAGCTTGTTGGCGTTGAGCGAGGTGTGAAGTTTCCACGTGTATTCTCGTTGACGACACTCTAGAGCCAGAGTCGCTTGTTGCTTGTCATGTTCACGTTGCATTTCCAACTCGCGTTGTTTGGTTTCAAGCCGTATGCGTTCCCGCTCCTGGAGTAAGGCAATCTCACGTTCTTGTTCGTCCCTCCGTATGGCAGCTGTTCTTTCTTCAATCTTGGCCAGCTCTAGTTTGAGTTTCAGCGTTGCCAAATCAGTTTTTTCTGCAATATAGTAAGTTTCATGAGTTTCAGAGTCTATCTTACCTTGCTCTAAATAGTAATCCAGCAACAGGTTGTGTAGGTCATTTTTGTTGGCTTGGTAGGGAACTTCTAGTTGATACTCATGTGCAAGAGTTTGTAATTCAGTCCTCTTGGCACGACTTAAAGTCCCTATTTCACCTGCTGGATTTGTACGGAAAACTTGGAGACGAAACATGGTGAAATTAGCAAATAAAGGTACACGAATATTCAATAGTGAATGTCAGAAACAGGACAACGTGGCAACTGGTACCTATCCTGTGAGATCTTTAACAATTAAAGTTAAGTAAAAGATGTTAAATGATTAAATTAAATCAAGGGCGCAGGAAATCTTGTACCCGGTACTCATGTAAGAGGATAAGGGCAAGAAAATCCTACTAACAAATGAAACAGAGTTTCGAAAACAAATGAAACAGTTAAATGCTTCAAAAGTAAAATTGGTAGTCCAAGGATGTAGGCATACCTTGCCAAGTCTCTATAGGACATAAAGCAAGTTTTTCCTACTGTATTTAATATGATACTTACAGAATTAGCGAACTTTTGTGCTCTGAAAAGTAAGCTAATTCCCTACCGTTGTATGTATCATCATCTCTGACTGACGTGTAGGGGTGCGAGGTGTCAACTGGTGACGAGAACTGCTGCTGAGGTCCCAATTCAGCAACTAAAGTTCGAGCTAGAGGAACTATGGCCCTCTTTGTCCTCCTACAGTCAGATTGCAGAAGATTGGGTACTCTTGACCCGGGGCAGACCACAGTACCAGGGTACCAATATGATGATCTGTCAGAATGAGAAATATTCAAGGGACATAGATGGTAAACACGAGTAATAACAAGGAGGGAGAGATGACCAATTAAGAGTATGACTGCGGCCTACAGTCACCACGTAATCCAAAGTTGTCTCACCTTCACTATATGTTACTATCGTAATGCACAATACACCGCACCTTATAAAAAATGAATTGAATATGAAAAATAGTAAAGCTACGTTAACAGTTAAATACGCTTACCATAAATTACCACTTGGCACCAGTACCTGAGTGAAGCTCCTAGGACAGGCCCCCATATAACTTGTGACGGTAACGCGTTGGTGTTCGGCTGTTTAAGGCTAGGGGTATGGCCTCGTCACATAGTTATAAAAAAAATAGAAAAACTGGAACTTCGTCTGTGGTAAGGTAAGGAGAAGACACACAAAACACAAGTAATTTTAACAATGAAATTTTAATTACGTTAAATAAATCAAAACATGAAAAAATGGACAAACAAATTCTTATAATAAAATCAATCAATCAAAATAATAAGAATAATTAAATGACACAATGAAAAGTTACGTTAAGATAAAATAACAAGAAGTGCAACACAAAATTAAAGGGAGGTGCTGGAATATTGGGTTTAAGCTACCAACTCTCTCAGTACACGCTAACGTCTAGCCGGGAGGAGTGATAACTGCGAAAGCACAGAATATTCTGAGGTCTGAGGTCGTGGCGACCCCAGACATCAAGTAGTATGGGGGGGTGGAGTGCAGTTGCAGCCCGGCCGGCGACCAATCAGCGGAGCCGGTAGCGATCAACAGGTAGTTTGGCGGTTTGAGTCTGAACAGGTGTCTCTGGCTGCAACGTTTTGCGCTCTGGCAAACCTTGGAGATGTTGTTGTCGTTGTTGGACATTTCTTCCATAGTAGTTTTATATAATTTCAACGACGTAATTGTGGAGGGAAGAGCAGGCTCAATCTCTTGAAGGAGATTATCGTCACAATATATATATATATATATATATATATATATATATATATATATATATATTAGTATATTTTGGTAGCAGTCTTTCCTGTAGACATATATTATTAAATATGACCGAAAAGGTAAGATTAATAATTCTAACACGAATTTTCTCAATCTTTCGTACATTACGCTTCACTGTTGGAGGTAAATCAAAAATCACTTCTCCAAAATTCATTTTTATTTCTAGTCTGACGCGACACGGGCTCGTTTCGTAAAATTTATTACATTTTCAAAGACTTCACAAATACACAACTGATTAGAACTTGCGTTTCCCTGATTTTATATCTACATTTGAGTGAGGTGGGAAGGGTGATGTGGCATTAACACAAGACAGAACACTAGGGGATATTAATAGGGTATTAACAGTATCAACACAAGACAGAACAGAAACAATGGGTATTGAATAGAAGTGTTTGTAGAAAGCCTATTGGTCCCATATTTCTTGATGCTTCTATATTGGAGTGGAGTCTTGAGGTGGGTAGAATATAGTTGTGCAATAATTGGCTGTTGATTGCTGGTGTTGACTTCTTGATGTGTAGTGCCTCGCAAACGTCAAGCCGCCTGCTATCGCTGTATCTATCGATGATTTCTGTGTTGTTTACTAGGATTTCTCTGGCGATGGTTTGGTTATGGGAAGAGATTATATGTTCCTTAATGGAGCCCTGTTGCTTATGCATCGTTAAACGCCTAGAAAGAGATGTTGTTGTCTTGCCTATATACTGGGTTTTTTGGAGCTTACAGTCCCCAAGTGGGCATTTGAAGGCATAGACGACGTTAGTCTCTTTTAAAGCGTTCTGTTTTGTGTCTGGAGAGTTTCTCATGAGTAGGCTGGCCGTTTTTCTGGTTTTATAGTAAATCGTCAGTTGTATCCTCTGATTTTTGTCTGTAGGGATAACGTTTCTATTAACAATATCTTTCAGGACCCTTTCCTCCATTTTATGAGCTGTGGAAAAGAAGTTCCTGTAAAATAGTCTAATAGGGGGTATAGGTGTTGTGTTAGTTGTCTCTTCGGAGGTTGCATGGCTTTTCACTTTCCTTCTTATGATGTCTTCGATGAAACCATTGGAGAAGCCGTTATTGACTAGCCGTTATTAAAGAACTCTGTAGGGTAAGGCAGGTCCTAGTCAATAACGGCTTCTCCAATGGTTTCATCGAAGACATCATAAGAAGGAAAGTGAAAAGCCATGCAACCTCCGAAGAGACAACTAACACAACACCTATACCCCCTATTAGACTATTTTACAGGAACTTCTTTCTGAAAATGTAATAAGTTTTACGAAACGCGCCCGTGTCACGTCAGACTAGAAATAAAAATGAATTTTGGAGAAGTGATTTTTGATTTACCTCCAACAGTGAAGCGTAATGTACGAAAGATTGAGAAAATTCGTGTTAGAATTATTAATCTTACTTTTTCGGTCATATTTAATAATATATATATATATATATATATATATATATATATATATATATATATATATATATATATATATATATATATATATATATATCTATCTATCTATCTATCTATCTATCTATATATATATATATATATATATATATATATATATATATATATATATATATATATATATATATATTATATAAATCTCAATAGCATACAGATGATTACTTTATCACAAATATATCAAATTAAAATGTTACTGTCTCCCAGAAATTAATATAATATTATTATATGTATGGTTATGACAGAACAATAATGTAAAACTTAACTACACAAGATGTTAACTCTCTGGTTTCGGATCAGCTACTGACTTCCATATCTGCGGGAGTCAAAATCATTGCCTCTGCCCCGCGGAAAATTGTCAAAGTTACAATATTTATTAATTCTACAATGGATCAATACATTGTGACAAGAGTAATCTTAACCTAACGTAATGAATGGTCAATACATATTGGTATAACAAAAATAAGGTAATTATTGCTTTTACATAGTAATTAAAATAAACATACAAAGGGGAATGATGGCATGCTCATCCAGCAACGGACTATCCCACCACAATTTGCCAGATACAGTTCACACAATTATTATTCACCTATGTTACCCAAATATGATCACATATATATCATTAGTTCCCGTGGGAAACTGAGTACACAAAGAAATAAAACAGTCATTCCCACGATACGTTGGGCCTAACGCCAACAATGTAACATGAAATTATTTTACATAGAACATATAAGTATATCAATATACATACATGTAATTTATACACAATTATATAGGTACATATTAATTTATTTAATTACGTATCTATTAGAGGTACGTAACACACTTCACACTAGGCACATCACTGTAACCCTTAATAGCCAATCCCGGGGTACGCCGATCGTCACCAACACTGTGTATACTAGCAGCTAACACACTGCCTCGATCGACGGCGGTTTACTTAGTCTTCTTTCAGGACCAAGCTAAGGGTTCGTGTACTGCCCAAGGTAAACTGCCTTCCTCACCACAATTGCCTCCACACTTCACTTCTGTGCACTTAAAAACGTCATTAATGAGATGGACAGGACACTGGGGGAAACCATGAGGTAACACTCATTCACCGGGAAGTTGACGTTATGCTTGTAGCACAACCTAGATGGCGCTGATCGTGACACGCCACCCACCAGAGGTCATCCACATCGCCTCTCTTTCTGACTAAGGTAGGAAACCAGAGTCGTTAATCGCTACCACACCACCACCAGCAGATGGTGCTGCCTACATAACGTTCAATACCAAAGGTACTGGAGTGCTGACTCACAGATGGTGCTGTAATTGCATCTCCACTCTTCGACGATGATGTCGATACTGTAACATGGAGGAATACTTTTTTGAATCCTCCCACATATTGCAGTTGTCTCTTCCTTCCAAGAATTTTCTCCTTTGTGGTCTCGTTTGCAAACAATATCTTTATCATGCAGTCTCTGTCCTTGTTGTATCAGCCTAACGTGAAAAACTTCTCAATGTTATGTTCAGCCCCTTCCTTCTCTAGTCCCTTTAGTATTTCATTCACTGCCGCTCTGTCCTTATCATTTTATTCTGTCTTATTGAAGCCTTCCTGCTCTTTAATAACCACAGCTAACCCTGGTCTTTTTCTTTCCAGCAGCTGCCTAGTAGTTCTGGCTTCCTGTGAGGTGGCTACTTTCAGGGCTACCTACCTTGATGTGGACATTGTTTCCGAGTTCTTTTTCAGCATTTTTGCAAATGTTGCTTGTACAGTGGCATATACTATGTACAATTTCCAAGATCTCTTTGATGATTATCTAAGTCTCAGTCTCAGTATTGTTCTCTGTGAGGGTTTTAATATCCTCCCTTGCTGCTGTCAGCTCGCTTTGCAGGTTGCTTATTTTATTCTTCATTTCCTGCATCTCCCTCCTGATATCCTCCAAAACTTGGGCGAACATTTCCTTCATTTTGTCACATTGACGTTTACCTGTGCCCTTGGTGCTTATTGCTGCCATTTTTTTTTCTTTTCCTAATGTGTTGAATTAGTGTTTGCCAGGCAGACTGAAGAGAGAGAGAGAGAGAGAGAGAGAGAGAGAGAGAGAGAGAGAGATAGAGAGAGAGAGAGAGAGAGAGAGAGAGAGAGAGAGAGAGAGAGAGAGAGAGAGAGAGAGAGAGAGAGAGAGAGGGAGGGAGGGAGAGAGAGAGAGAGAGAGAGAGAGAGAGAGAGAGAGAGAGAGAGAGAGAGAGAGAGAGAGAGAGAGAGAGAGAGAGAGAGAGAGAGAGAGAGAGAGAGAGAGATACAGAGAGAGAGAGAGAGAGAGAGAGAGAGGGAGAGAGAGAGAGAGAGAGAGAGAGAGAGAGAGAGATACAGAGAGAGAGAGAGAGAGAGATACAGAGAGAGAGAGAGAGAGAGAGAGAGAGAGAGAGAGAGAGAGAGAGAGAGAGAGAGAGAGAGAGAGAGAGAGAGAGAGAGAGAGAGAGAGAGAGAGAGAGAGAGAGAGAGAGAGAGAGAGAGAGAGAGAGAGAGAGAGAGAGAGAGAGTGTGTGTTGACTCAGAAGGGGGAGGTTGTGCGGCTTCTTGGCGCTGTTGTTTTTTTGAAAAATTTCGGTGTTTATCAGCTCGCTGGAAACTGAGCTTAATGTCTGACGTGTGTGAATACTCAGTGATCGCTGTGGATAGTGTTCTGACAGTGAAAACCTTGTAACCTTCGTGATTTTAGTGATTTTGTGGTGCGTGTTTACAGTGAGGACTAGATTGAGCCAGGCGCGGGCAGGCCGCTGCCGGCATCGCTCCTCCCCCCCCCCCGCTGAGTCCCAACGGTCAGGTCAGCTGACTGGCCTCTCTCTCGCTGCCAGGTGTCTCTGTGCATGCCTAGAGTGACTTTTGTTTTCTGGGCGTAGCTATGTCGAATCATATTAAGATCTTGAAACCTAGATCTGTGTCTGGATATCTTCCACAATATTTCTGTTGTGTTTGTGGGTATACTACAAGGAAAAAAGAGTTTGTTCAGTGCAAGGAGGATAATTGTCTTAACATCTGTCATACACAGTGCAAGACCGACTCTGACTTCTGTTGTACTCAAGTGCCAGATCTCAGGACCCAGCGGGGAATTGCTGATCCTGTGGAGTACGACACGGAAACTGACTTTGCACCACAGCATGACCTGACAAATTCCTTCCTAGCTGACACATCTCCTGATCAACAGGCTGCGTTTATTCAGTTTTACAAACTCTCCCAGAAGTTTCTCCAACATAGGGAGGCTCTAATTGACATTCTGGGGCTCATTGACTCCTTCAAGGCAGTGTGTGAAAATCAGAACACAGTATCAACAACAGACACAAGCTGCTCTGCACAAAGTGCTGAGGTTGACAGTTGCTGGTCTAATCACATTGCTAGTAACTCCGAGGCTAAAGCTTGGTGGGACTCCATCCAACATAAAGCCTCACAGGAAGCTTTGAACCACAACTCCGAATCTGCAAATCCATCTGCAGGTCTTCCAGACACATCTTTGTTGCAACCAACACCTTCTGTCACACCAACTGTGGAAACGCACAGCAGTTTAAATACAATACCCAGTGTGACTTCCACTCCTGCTAATTCTGACACACTGGTACCGACATCTACAACTGTCAATCACGCGGTGCCCACTGTACCAGTACAAGGGCCAAATCAAAACTCAACTAGTCAACGAAGGCCTAGGAGGAGTGGTCGAAGACATATCCGTCCTTCTCAGCGTTCTCGGCCTTCACACCCTCAGCTACAACATAACCATAACCAGGCGCTGCATCACCAACCTCAACAAGGCACTGAACAACAACAACACCGGCCTCTACACTCTCAGCCACAACGTAACCATAACCAGGTATTGCATCACCAACCTCAACAAGACCCTGAACAACAACACCACCGGCCTCCACACCCTCAGCAACAACATAACCAGGCACTGCAACACCAACCTCAACAAGGCACTGAACAACAACAACACGGGCATCCACACCCTCAGCCACAACATAACCATAACCAGGCACTACATCACCTACCTCAACAAGGCTCTGAACAACAACACCAGCAACACACTCAGCATTGGTCTCATCACCTGAATCAGTGGCTTAAAGTAAGCCCCTGCTCTAAATGCAATCGCAGGGGGCATACAGCTGATACCTGTCGAAGAGATCTCAGATGTAATTACTGCCACCGAACAGGTCATCAACAGGACACTTGTCGTACCAAAAGAGTCCTGGATAGACAGGAACAAATGTTTAGAGATCTAATCACAGATCAATCTCAGAAATACTCAGACTTGGTGCATACTCTTACTCGTCAGCACCCTTACTATCCATACCCAATCCCTGAAGGTGTCGTTGTGCCTTATTCAGCTCAGCAGATTTACACTCCACCAGCACAGCAGCTACGAAGTCTGCCTCCATACACAGCTGAATTCTCAAACAACTTGCAGAGATGAGGAGTCAATCGATCAGCATATTGTCTGCCAACATCAGGGGCTTCATGACCAATGTTGGCGATCTCACACACAGCTTTGTGAACACTCATCGTCCTGATGTGGTTGTTGTGCTAGAAACATTTCTAGATGACAGGACTCCTGAGAACTTTGCAACAATTGCCGGTTATACCTCATGGTTGCGCCGAGATAGGCAGGGTCAAGGAGGGGGTGTTGCAGTGTGCACCAGCAAATCTGTGTATGCACAACACATTGATGTGGTCATTCCTGGTCATCTTGAAATTATGTTCTTCAAAGTATGCTTAAATCCAGGTACCTCAATTCTCTTATGTGCAATGTACAGACCTCAATGGCAGGGTGCTTCTCCAATCACCTTCCTGATGGACAACCTAGCCTCCCTGCTAATGCAGCACAACTGTCACCACATTATAATTGTAGGTGACCTCAACCAGTATCTTATACAGAGGGATTTTGATAAACTCTTAGCAGTTTTTAACCTTGAAAATTTTGTGAGTTTTCCTACCCACATATCAGGCTCGTCCCTTGATCCTGTCGTAACTGACCTTCCTGCAAATATTGTTAATTGCAGACCTCTGGGATTTGTTGGTTCTTCAGACCACCAGGCTGTCTTTACTACACTGGCTATCCCGACAGATCGAGGTGAAAAATCTGTTCGTACTACCTGGCTATGGGACAGAGGGAACTGGCCAGCCCTACGTTCAGAGCTTGAAGTAACTGATTGGCATGCCTTGCTCCAGGGGAACGTGAACAGCCAAGTAAACGCTTTCACCAGTCATATACTGGACCTCCAGTATAGGCATATCCCTCACCGGCAGTATGTGACCAAGCCCACTGATCAGCCTTGGTTTGGATATCGGTGCCGGATGGCAGCTGAAGCCAAAAACAAGGCCTGGAGGAGATTTAAACGGCATCCCTCGGCTCATAACAGAAACATTCATAGACAATAATAGAATAATAGATAATAATTATCATAGATGATAAACATTCATATCTTGTCGAATAATGAAAGAAGTTCAAAAGTGGGCTATATCCAGATGGGAATCCGAAACTCGAAGAAAACTTGCATCTGGAAGGGTTGGATCCAAGGTCTGGTGGTCCCTGGTGAAGGATCGGCAGGGGTACTCATCTGAGGACACAATCCCACCTCTAAACAGAGAAGATGGTACTGTGGCAACCAGCAATCAGGAGAAGGCTGATTTACTGGCAAACCACTTTGCTTCCAAGATGCAGGTCCCTGATCCTGAACGTCAGCCTCCACATCTTGCCCCATGCACTGTGTCTAAGTTGACTGAAGTGGTTATAAATCAGGCTGAAGTTCTCCATCTCCTTAACACGCTAGACACAAGCAAAGCTGTGGGGCCAGATAAGGTCAGTCCAAGACTACTACGCTGCTGTGCTGACCTGTTGGCTCCACCTCTCACGCGCCTCTTCCAACTGTGCCTAGTTCAAGGAATTTGGCCCTCCTTATGGAAGAAGGCAGACGTTGTTCCAGTGCACAAAAAGAAGAGCCGCTCAGTAGTTGGTAACTACAGACCTGTGTCACTGCTTTCCATTACTGGCAAGATCCTAGAATCATTAATTGCTCAGCAAATGACATCATTTTTTGACCGTCATCGGCTAATTTGTGATCGACAGTATGGTTTTAGAAAAGGCCGATCTGCTGCTGATCTTTTGCTAAATCTCTCCTCTAAGTGGCATCAGTCACTGGATGAGTCCAAGATCAGCTGTGTTGTAGCTCTAGATATAGCAGGAGCCTTGATCGGGTCTGGCACTCTGGACTAGCGGTGAAGCTTCAAGCTTTAGGCATTGCAGGCTCCATCTTAGTGTTATTAAAAGACTACCTTCAAGAACGGACTCTAAGGGTGGTCCTCAATGGAGCAGAATCCGATAGCCACTCAATTGGTGCCAGCGTTCCACAGGGTAGTGTGCTTGGCCCTCTGCTGTGGAATGTTTATTTCAACGATCTTCTTCATCTCATTCCTGAAGCTCAAGCCTATGCTGATGACTGTACTCTAACCTTTACATACAGAAAGGAGGAAATGCTAACTGCTGCAAGAATCATTAATCACAAACTTTCAGCAATTTCTACCTGGGGTAGGAGATGGCAGGTCACATTTGCGGCTGAGAAGACTCAAGCGATGATGATAACTAGACTGCACATGGCGAATCGGACAGAACTGCAAATGGGTGGCAAATCCCTGGAGTTCACAGAAGAATTTGACATCTTGGGAATGAAGTTCGACTCTTCAATGACAATGAAGAGCCATGTGATAAACCTAGCTAAAAAGGCAGCCAGGAAACTTACAGCACTGCGGCGCATCTC
>NC_091159.1:234361-294415 GCF_040958095.1 Procambarus clarkii
ATTTCAATTTGCATATTCTAATTTTGCAATGCCTAACTGCAAAAACACATTTTGCATAGATGGAGAGGATAAATGTCTATCGCTGTGTGATGACTCCTCATATTACTGAGCTGTAAGTATATTTCTAGATGTTTGCTATATATTGTCTTTTATTATTGCTGATTTATTATTATTATTATTATTCTGTGTTGCTCATATGGTTTCTATTTATTGTTCCAGATTTGATGTGTCAGAGGAACTGGTCTCCCTCACAAAAAATTACCAGGATCTAGGATTGCTATGACCAACATCTGAAATATCATGCTTGTTCGCCATTACAATTTTTGCTGTTAAGATTAGAATGTAAACTTTTATTACCAATAAAATAATAGAAACCTATACAATGTATATTCTTAAACCTCTGATTAGGTTAGGTGGGATGGTTAGTCTAGTCATTTTTGAATAATAATAACATATTCACATGCCAGAATGACGCTAAAAGCCGCATTTGTTATCTGGTGACGTCACACATAGTTGACCAGTCAGGTGCTGTAATACCTTGACACTTATATGCTAATGGCCAGCAATACCTTTATCCCTATACCTGAGGTCGCTTTTCATGATGTCACTAAACAACAACAACAACTGGTCTCTAGAATGTTTTTGTGTTATATATAATAAGTTAGGTTAGGATGGTTTGATCGGGTTTAGGAATATCAGAAAATATGAGCAATGGGCGAAAATACGAGCTATTGTAGCTGAATATTGACTCTGATGAAGCACAGAGTATAGGTGAGGTATTAAGCCAGATTAAGAGTTCACACTTATGTGTGAACCTCCTGGGATCCGCATTTAGCACGTTGACTCCACGCGCCGCATTAGGGATCATGACGTCAGAAAAGAAGGTAATTGCAGAAGGCCTTATTTCAAAACATGAGAGGCTTGCTTTTACGGAATGAGTATATTTGATTTGTTATATGCTACAGTAAGGTGTGGGAGGTATGTTTTGAGGGAATGTGAGACGTGTATACGGTTAGGGTCAATATTGGATTACTTCTGAACTTGCATTGAAATTGCCAATGCCCAGGGCTCTGTTTTTTCATATATATGACTGATAGCGGTTTTCATTTTTATTTTGCCCTTTGAGAAATAAACAATCCTTCAAGGAAGATTGTCAAAGCTCAAATTACATTCTCTAGAAAGAAGAAGAACAAGAAGACAGAAGGTAGCATTTGAATCCCCCTTTGCTATAAACATTGAAAATGGGAATAAATACACTATAACAGAAAACGGACTTATTCAGGGAAGAAGAATACGGGGTGATCATTAGCAATGCCTGTGCGGGGTCGCTGAGGTAACGAAAAATGATGGGGCCAGGAGCCGGCCTTTTAATACCCAGGTAAGTTGATGACGTCATTGACCATTAGCAAGCCCGTGCATGGGTCACCGGGGTAACAAAAAAACATGGGGCCAAATCGCGGCCGTCAAATCTCACTGAGGTAACTAAAAAACATGGGGCCAAATTGCGGCCGTCAAATCTCACTGGGGTAACGAAAAAACATGGGGCCAAATCGCGACCGTCAAATCTCACTGGGGTAACTAAAAAACATGGGGCCAAATCGCGGCCGTCGGAAAAAGCAAAACGGCAGCGATATGGCCCGGTTTACACTACTAGGGTGTGTGGTAGTGTCGCAGGATATGTGGTAGTGTAGTGGTGTGTGTGGTAATGTGGTAGGGTTGTTTAGGATTGTGCTGGGGTGTGTGGTAGTGTGGTGAGGTGTGTGGAAGTGGGGTGGGGGTGTGTGGTAATGTGTGTTAGTCTGGTGGGGCGTGTAGTATTGTGGTGGGTTGTGGGGTAGTGTGGCGGGATTTGTGGTAGTGTGGTGGGGATATGTGTGTAGTGTGCTGGGATGTGTGGTAGTGTGGTGGGGTGTGAGGTAGTGTCGTGGGATATGTGCTTGTATAGTGGTGTGTGTGGTAATGTGGTAGGGCTGTTTAGTATTGTGCTGGGGTGTGTGGTAGTGTGATGAGAGTGTGGTGGATGTGTGGTAGTGTAGTGGGGTGTGTGGTAGTGTTGTGGGTGTGTGTGGTAGTGTGGTGGGATTGTGTGCTAGTGTAGTGGGGTGTGTGCTAGTGTGGTAAGGTAGGTGGTAGTGTGGTGGGGTGCGTGGTAGTGTGGTAGTGTGTTGGGTTGTGTGGTAGTGTGGTGGAGTTGTGTGGTAGTGTGGTGGGATATATGGTAGTGTGGTTTGGTATGTGGTAGTGTGTTGGATTGTGTAGTAGTGTGTTAAATTGTATGATAGTGTGGTGAGGTGTGTGGTAGTGTGTTGGATTGTGTGGTAGTGTAGTGGGGTGTGTGGAAGTGTGGTTGGGTGTGTGGGACTGTGGTGGGGAGTGTGTTAGTGTAGTGGGGTATGTGGTAAAGTGGTGGGGTGTATGGTAGTGTGGTGGGGTGTGGGGTAGTGTAGTGGGATGTGTGGTAGTGTTGTGGGGTAGTGTGGAGGGGTGTGTGTGGAGTTGTGTGATTGTAAGGTGGGGTGTGTGGTAGTGTGGTGGGGTGTGTGGTAATGTGGTGGGGTGTGTCGTAGTGAAGTGGGGTGGGTGGTAGTGTGGTGGGGTGTGTGGTAGTGAAGTGGGGTGTGTGGTAGTGTGATGGGAGTGTGGTGGGGTGTGTGGTACTGTCGAGGGGTGTGTGGTAGTGTGGTGGGTTGTGTGATTGCCAGGGGGGTGTGTGGTAGTGTGATGGGGTTTGTAGTAGTGTGGTGGGGTGTGTGGTAGTGTGGTGGGGTGTGTGGTAGTGTTGTGAGGTGTGTGGTTGTGTGCGGTCGTGTGGTGCGGTAGTGTGTTGGGGGGTGACATAGTGTGGTGGGGTGTGTGGTAGTGTGGTGGGGTGTGTGGTAGTGTGGTGTGTGTGTGGTAGTGTAGTGTGTGGGTGGTAGTGTGGTGGGGTGTGTGTTTACTAGTGTGTTTTTACGGGGGTTGAGCTTTTTTGCTCTTTCGGCCCGCCTCTCAACTGTCAATCAACTGTTTACTAACTACTTTTTTTTTTTTTTTTTTTTTTCCCCCACACGTCACACACACACCCCAGGAAGCAGCCCGAGACAGCTGACTAACTCCCAGGTACCTATTTACTGCTAGGTAACAGGGGCACTTAGGGTGAAAGAAACTTTGCCCATTTGTTTCTGCCTCGTGCGGGAATCGAACCCGCGCCAAAGAATTACGAGTCCTGCGCGCTATCCACCAGGCTACGAGGCCCCGAGGTGTGATAGTGTGGTTGGGTGTGTGGTAGTGTGCTGGGGTGTGTGGTAGTGTGATGGATTGTATGGTAGTGTGGTGGGGTGTGTGGTAGTGTGGGGGTGTGGTAGTGTGCTGGGGTTTGTTGTAGTGTGGTGGGTTGTGGTACTGTGGTGGGGTGTGTGGTAGTGTGTTGGGTTGTATGGTAGTGTCGTGGGGTTTGTGGTAGTGGGGTGGGGTTCTGCGGTAGTGTGGTTTGTGTGTGTGGTAGTGTAGTGGGGTGTATGGTAGTGTGGTTTGGTATGTGGTAGTGTGGTTGAAGGGTGGTAGTGTTTTGGGTTGTGTGGTAGTGTGGTGGAGTGTGTGGCTGTGTGGTGGGGTGTGTGGGAGTGACGTTTGTGTGTGTGGTTGTGTAGTGGGGTGTATGGTAGTGTAGTGAGGTGTGTGGTAGTGTGGTGGGGATGTGTGGTAGTGTATTGGGGTGTGTAGTAGTGTGGTGGGTGTGTGTGGTAGTGTAATGGGGTGTGTGTGGTAGTTCAATGGGGTGTGTGGAAGTGTGGTGGGGTGTGTGAGACTGTGGTGGTGTGTGTGGTAGTGTAATGGGGTGTGTGGTAGTGTAGTGGGGTGTGTGGTAGTGTTGTGGGGTGTGTGGTAGTGTTGTGGGGTATGTGGTAGTGTGGAGGGGTGTGTGGTAGTGTGGTGGATTGTATGGTAGTGAAGTGGGGTGTGTGGTAGTGTGGTGGGGGTGTGTGGTAGTGCGGTGGGGTGTGTGCTAGTGTGGTGGGGTGTGCGGTAGTATGGTGGGGTGTATGGTAGTGTAGTGGGGTGTGTGCTAGTGTGGTGGGGTGTGTAGTAGTGTGGAAGGGTGTGTGGTAGTGTGGTGGGGTGTGTGGTAGTATGGTGGGGAGTGTGGTGGTGTGGTGGGGTGTGTTACTGTAGTGGGGTAGTGTGGTAGTGTGGTGGGAGATTGGTAGTGGCGTGGGGTGTGTGGTAGTGTGGTGCGTGTGTGGTAGTGTAATGGATGTGTGGTAGCGAGGTGGGGTGTGTGGTAGTGTGGTGGGGTGTGTGGTAGTGTGGTGGGATGTGTGGTAGTGTGGTGTGTAGTAGTGTGGTAGGGTGTGTGGTAGTGTGGTGGGGAGTGTGGAAGTGTTGTGGGGTGTGTGGTAGTGTGTCGGGGTGTGTAGTAGTGTGGGGGTTGTATGGAACTGTGGAGGGGTGTGTGGTAGTGTGCTAGGATGTGTGGTAGTGTGGTGGATTGTATGGTAGTGTTGTGGGGAGTGTTGTAGTGTGGTGCGGTGCGGGGTAGTGTTATGGGGTGTGTGGTAGTGTGGTGAGGTGTGTGGTAGTGTGGTAGGGTGTATGGTAGTGTTCTGGGGTGTGTGGTAATGTGGTCGGGTGTGTGGTAGTGTGGTGGGGTGTGTGGTAGTGTCGTGGGATATGTGGTAGTGTAGTGGTGTGTGTGGTAATGTGGTAGGGTTGTTTAGTATTGTGCTGGGGTGTGTGGTAGTGTGGTGAGGTGTGTGGAAGTGGGGTGGGGATGTGTGGTAGTGTGGTAATGTGTGTATTAGTCTGGTGGGGCGTGTAGTATTGTGGTGGGTTGTGTGGTAGTGTGGTGGGATGTGTGGTAGTGTGGTGGGGATGTGTGGTAGTGTGGTGGGATGTGTGGTAGTGTGGTGGGGTGTGTGGTAGTGTCGTGGGATATGTGGTAGTATAGTGGTGTGTGTGGTAATGTGGTAGGGCTGTTTAGTATTGTGCTGGGGTATTTGGTAGTGTGATGGAGTGTGGTGGGATGTGTGGTAGTGTAGTGGGGTGTGTGGTAGTGTTGTGGGGTGTGTGGTAGTGTGGAAGGGTGTGTGGTAGTGTGGTGGGGTTGTGTGCTAGTATGGTAGGGTAGGTGGTAGTGTGGTGGGGTGTGTGGTAGTTTGGTGGGGTGCGTGGTAGTGTGGTGGGTGTGTGGTAGTGTGTTGGATTGTGTGGTAGCGTGGTGGGGTGTGAGGTAGTGTGGTGGAGTTGTTGGGTAGTGTGGTGGGATGTATGCTAGTGTGGTTTGGTATGTGGTAGTGTTGTTGGTGGGTGGTAGTGTGTTGGATTGTGAAGTAGTGTGTTGGATTGTGTGGTAGTGTGGTGGGGTGTGTGGTAGTGTGTTGAATTGTGTGGTACTGGAGTGGGGTGTGTGCATGTGTGGTGGGGTGTGTGGTAGTGTTGTTGGGTGTGTGGGACTGTGGTGGGGTATGTGTGGTAGTGTGATGGGGTGTGGGTTAGTGTAATGGGGTATGTGGTATTGTGGTGGGGTGTGTGGCAGTGTGGTGGGGTGTGTGGTAGTGTAGTGGGGTGTGTGGTAGTGTTGTGGGGTGTGTGGTAGTGTGGAGGGGTGTGTGTGGTTGTGTGGTGGAGTTGTGTGATTGCAAAGTGGGGTGTGTGGTAGTGTTGTGGTGTGTGTGGTTGTGTGGTGGGGTGTGTGTTAGTGTGGTGGCGTGGGTGGTAGTGTGGTGGGGTGTGTCGTAGTGAAGTGGGTGGGTGGTATTGTGGTGGGGTGTGTGGTAGTGTGATGGGAGTGTCGAGGGGTTTGTGGTAGTGTGGTGGGTTGTGTGATTGCCAGGTGGGGTGTGTGGTAGTGTTTTGGGATGTGTGGTTGTGTGGTGGGGTGTGTGTAGTGTGGTGGGGCGGGTGGTAGTGTGGTGGGGTATGTGGTAGTGAAGTGGGGTGTGTGGCAGTGTGGTGGCGGTGTGTGGTAGTACGGTGGGGTGTGTGTGTGTGTGTGGGGTGTTTGGTAGTATCGTGGGGTGTGTGGTAGTGTTGTGGGGTGTGTGGTAGTGTGGTTGGGTGTGTAATAGTATGGTGGGTTGTATGGTAGTGTTGTGGGGTGTATGGTAGTGTTGCGGGGTGTATGCTAGTGTGGTGGGGTGTGTGGTAGTGTGGAGGGGTGTGTGGTAGTGTGGTGGGGTTGTGTGATTGGTAGGTGGGGTGTGTGGTAGTGTGATAGGGTTTGTAGTAGTGTGGTGGGGTGTGTGGTAGTGTGGTGGGGTGTGTGGTAGTGTTGTGAGGTGTGTGTTTGTGTGCTGGGGTGTGGTAGTGTGGTGCGGTAGTGTGTTGGGGGGTGACGTAGTGTGGTGGGGTGTTTAGTAGTGTGGTGGGGTGTGTGGTATTGTAGTGAGGTGTGTGTGTGGTAGTGTAGAGGATGTGTGGAAGCGAGGTGGGGTGTGTGGTAGTGTGGTGGGGTGTGTGGTTGTGTGGTGGGTGTGTGGTAATGTGGTGGGGTGTGTGATAGTGTGGTGGGGTGTGTGGTAGTGTTGTGGGGTGTGTGGTAGTGTGGCGGGGTGTGTTGTAGTGTGGGGTATGTGTGGTACTGTGGAGGGGTGTGTGGTAGTGTGTTGGGGTGTGTGGTAATGTGATGGAGTGTATGGTAGTGTGGTGGGGTGTGTGGTAGTGTGGGGGGTGTAGTAGTGTGGTGCGGTGCGTGGTAGTTTGGTGGGGTGTGTGCTAGTGTGATGGGGTGTGTATAGTAGTGTGATGGGGAGTGTGGTAGTGTGGTGGGGTTGAGTGATTGCTAGGTGGGGGTGTGTGGTAGTCTGGTGGGGTGTGTGGTAGCGTTGTCGGGTGTCTGGTAGTGTGGTGAGGTGTTTGGTAGTGTAGTGGGTTTTTCATAGCGAGGTGGGGTGTGGTAGTGTGGTGGGGGTTGTGGTAGTGTGGGGGGTATGGTACTGTGGTGGGCAGTGTGGTAGTGTGGTGGGGGTGTGGTAGTGTGGTGGGGTGTGTGGTAGTGTGGTGCTTGTGTGGTAGTGTAATGGGTGTGTTGTAGCGAGGTGGGGTGTGTGGAAGTGTGGTGGGGTGTGTGGTAGTGTAGTGGGGTGTGTGGTAGTGTGGTAGGGAGTGTGGTAGAGTTGTGGGGTGTGTGGTAGTTTGGTGCGGTGTGTGGTAGTGTGTTGGGGTGTGTGTGGTAGTGTGGTGGGGTGTGTGGTAGTGTTCTGAAGTGTGTGGTAGTGTTGTGGGGTGTGTGGTAGTGTGGTGGATTGTATGATAGTGTGATGGGGTGTGTGGTAGTGTGGTGGGGTGTGTAGTAGTGTGATTGTGTGTGTTGTAGTGTGGTGGGGAATTGTGGTAGTATGGTGGGATGAGTGGTAGTGTGGTGGGGTTGTGTGATTGCCAGGTGGGGTGTGTGGTAGTGTTTTGGGATGTGTGGTTGTGTGGTGGGGTGTGTGTAACGTGGTGGGGCGGGTGGTAGTGTGGTGGGGTGTGTGGTAGTGAAGTGGGGTGTGTGGCAGTGTGGTGGCGGTGTGTGGTTGTACGGTGGGGTGTGTGTTAGTGTGGTGGGGTGTTTGGTAGTATCGTGGGGTGTGTGGTAGTGTTGTGGGGTGTGTGGTAGTGTGGTTGGGTGTGTAATAGTATGGTGGGTTGTATGGTAGTGTTGTGGGGTGTATGGTAGTGTTGCGGGGTGTATGCTAGTGTGGTGGGGTGTGTGGTAGTGTGGAGGGGTGTGTGGTAGTGTGGTGGGGTTGTGTGATTGGTAGGTGGGGTGTGTGGTAGTGTGATAGGGTTTGTAGTAGTGTGGTGGGGTGTGTGGTAGTGTGGTGGGGTGTGTGGTAGTGTGGTGGGGTGTGTGGTAGTGTTGTGAGGTGTGTGTTGTGAGGTGTGTGTTTGTGTGCTGGGGTGTGGTAGTGTGGTGCGGTAGTGTGTTGGGGGGGTGACGTAGTGTGGTGGGGTGTTTAGTAGTGTGGTGGGGTGTGTGGTATTGTAGTGTGGTGTGTGTGTGGTAGTGTAGAGGATGTGTGGAAGCGAGGTGGGGTGTGTGGTAGTGTGGTGGGGTGTGTGGTTGTGTGGTGGGTGTGTGGTAATGTGGTGGGGTGTGTGATAGTGTGGTGGGGTGTGTGGTAGTGTTGTGGGGTGTGTGGTAGTGTGGCGGGTTGTGTTGTAGTGTGGGGTATGTGTGGTACTGTGGAGGGGTGTGTGGTAGTGTGCTGGGGTGTGTGGTAATGTGATGGAGTGTATGGTAGTGTGGTGGGGTGTGTGGTAGTGTGGGGGGTGTGGTAGTGTGGTGCGGTGCGTGGTAGTTTGGTGGGGGGTGTGCTAGTGTGATGGGGTGTGTATAGTAGGGTGATGGGGAGTGTGGTAGTGTGGTGGGGTTGAGTGATTGCTAGGTGGGGGTGTGTGGTAGTCTGGTGGGGTGTGTGGTAGCGTGGTCGGGTGTGTGGTAGTGTGGTGAGGTGTTTGGTAGTGTAGTGGGTTTTTCATAGCGAGGTGGGGTGTGTGGTAGTGTGGTGGGGGTTGTGGTAGTGTGGTGGGGTATGGTACTGTGGTGGGGCAGTGTGGTAGTGTGGTGGGGGTGTGGTAGTGTGGTGGGGTGTGTGGTAGTGTGGTGGGGTGTGTGGTAGTGTGGTGGGTGTGTGGTAGTGTGGTGCTTGTGTGGTAGTGTAATGGGTGTGTTGTAGCGAGGTGGGGTGTGTGGAAGTGTGGTGGGGTGTGTGGTAGTGTGGTGGGGTGTGTGGTAGTGTGGTAGGGAGTGTGGTAGAGTTTTGGGGTGTGTGGTAGTTTGGTGCGGTGTGTGGTAGTGTGCTGGGTGTGTGTGGTAGTGTGCTGGGGTGTGTGGTAGTGTTCTGAAGTGTGTGGTAGTGTTGTGGGGTGTGTGGTAGTGTGGTGGATTGTATGATAGTGTGATGGGGTGTGTGGTAGTGTGGTGGGGTGTGTAGTAGTGTGATTGTGTGTGTTGTAGTGTGGTGGGGAATTGTGGTAGTGTGGTGGGATGAGTGGTAGTGTGGTGCGGTGTGTGTGGTAGTGTGGTGGGGTGTGTGGTAGTGTGGTGAGGTGTGTGGTAGTGTGGTGGGGGTGTGTGGTATTGTGGTGGGGTGTATGGTAGTGTGATAGGATTGCGTAGTAGTGTGGAGGGGTGTGTGGAAGTGTGGTGGGGTGTGTGGTAGTGTTATGGGATGTGTGGTAGTGTGGTGGGGTGTATGGTAGTGTAGAGGGGTTGTGTGGTTGTGTGGTGGGGTATGTGTTAGAGGGGTGGGGTATGTGGTAGTGTTGTGGGTTGTGTGTGTTAGTGTGGTGGGATGTGTGTAGTAGTGTGGTGGGGTGTGTGGTAGTGTGGCGGGGTTTGAGGTAGTGTGGTGGGATTATGTATTATTGGTTTGGGGTGTGTGGTAGTGTGGTGTGGTGTGTGGTAGTGTGGTGGGATTGTGTAGTATTGGTTTGGGGTGTGTGGTAGTGTGGTGTGGTGTGTGGTAGTGTGGTGGGGGTGCGTGGTAATGCGGTGGGGTGTGTAGTAGTATGGTGGGGTGTGGTAGTGTGGTGTGTTGTGTGGTGGGGTGTGGTAGTGTTCTGGGGTATGTGGAAGTGTTGTGGGGTGTGTGATAGTGTGGTGGATTGTATGGTAGTGTGGTTGTGTGTGTGTTGTTGTGTGGTGGGGGGTTTGTGGTAGTGTGGAGGGATGTGTACTCACCTAGTTGTGTTTGCGGGGGTTGAGCTCTGGCTCTTTGGTCCCGCCTCTCAACCGTTAATCAACAGGTGTACAGATTCCTGAGCCTATCGGGCTCTATCATATCTACACTTGAAACTGTGTATGGAGTCAGCCTCCACCACATCACTTCCTAATGTATTCCATTTGTCAACCACTCTGACACTAAAAAATTCTTTCTAATATCTCTGTGGCTCATTTGGGCACTCAGTTTCCACCTGTGTCCCCTTGAGCGTGTGCACCTTGTGTTAAATAGCCTGTCTTTATCTACCCTATCAATTCCCTTCAGAATCTTGAATGTGGTGATCATGTCCTCCCAAACTCTTCTGTCTTCCAGCGAAGTGAGGTTTAATTCCCATAGTCTCTCCTCGTTGCTCATACCTCACAGCTCGGGTACTAGTCTGGTAGCAAACCTTTGAACCTTTTCCAGTTTAGTCTTATCCTTGATTAGGTATGGATTCAATGCTGGGGCTGCATACTCCAGGATTGGCCTGACATATGTGGTATACAAAGTTCTGAATGATTCTTTACACAAGTTTCTGAATGCCGTTCGTATGTTGGCCAGCCTGGCATATGCCGCTGATGTTATCTCTTGATATGCGCTGCAGGAGACAGGTCTGGCGTGATATCAACCCCCAAGTCTTTTTCCTTCTCTGACTCCTGAAGAATTTCCTCTCCCAATGATACCTTGTATCTGGCCTCCTGCTCCCTACACCTATCTTCATTACATTACATTTGGTTGGGTTAAACTCTAACAACCATTTGTTCGACCATTCCTTCAGCTTGTCTGGTCTTCTTGAAGCCTCAGACAGTCCTCTTCTGTTTTAATCCTTCTCATAATTTTAGCGTCGTCTGCAAACATTGAGAGAAATGAATCGATCCCTCGGGAGATCATTTACATATATCAGAAACAAGATAGGACCGAGTACAGAGCCCTGTGAGACTCCACTGGTGAGTTCACGCCAATCGGAGGTCTCATCCCTCACCGTAACTCTCTGCTTCCTAACTTAGGTACTCCCTTATCCACTGGAGCACCTTACCAGCTACACCTGCCTCTCTCTCCAGCTTATGTACCAGCCTCTTATGCGGTAGTGTGTCAAAGGCTTTCCGACAATCCAAGAAAATGCAGTCCGCCCAGCCCTCTCTTTCTTGCTTAATCTTTGTCTCCTGATCTTACAATTCTATCAAGCCTGTAAGGCAAGATTTACCCTCCCTGAACCCATGTTGGCGATTTGTCACGAAGTCCCTTCTCTCCAGATATGTTACCAGGTTTTTTCTCACGATCTTCTCCATCACCTTGCATGGTATACAAGTCAAGGACACTGGCCTGTAATTCAGTGCCTCTTGCCTGTCGCCCTTTTTGTATATTGGGACCACATACGCAGTCTTCCTTATTTCTGGTAGGTCTCCTGTCTCCAGTGACTTACTATACACTATGGAGAGTGGCAAGCAAAGTGCCTCTGCACACTCTTTCAGTATCCATGGTGCGATCCCGTCTGACCAACAGCCTTTCTAACATCCAGATCCAGCAGGTGTCTCTTGACCACCTCTCTCGTAATTTCGAACTCTTCCAAGGCCGCCTGGTTTACCACCCTTTCTCCTAGCACAGTGACCTCACCTTGTTCTATTGTGAAGACCTCTTGGAACCTCTTGTTGAGTTCTTCACACACCTCTCTGTCATTCTCTGTATCCTGTCTTCGCCTGTTCTAAGTTTCAATACCTGTTCTTTCACTGTTGTTTTCCTTCTGATATGACTGTGGAGTAGCTTTGGTTCGGTCTTGGCTTTGTTTGCTATATCATTTTCAAAACTTTTCTCTGCTTCTCTTCTCACCCTGACGTACTCATTCTGGTTCTCTGGTATTTCTCTCTGCTTTCTGGCGTTCTGTTATTTGGAAGTTCCTCCACGCCCTTTTGTCCAGTTTCTTTGAAGTCTCCCATAATTAGTAGTCCAGATCCATTCCTGCTAGCAACAGAAGCTGCTCTCTATTATGTTAATGGTAGCCATGTTGTTTCTATCATATTCCTGTCTAGGTCTTCTGTCATTTGGGTGGTGGATTATATATGACTACGACTATAATTTTTTCCCTCCATTTGTTACGGTACCTGCTATGTAGTCACTGAAACCTTCACAGCCTTGAATAACATCTCCTCAAAATTCCAGCCTTTTCTTACCAGCAGAGCTACACCACCCCCACCTCTTCCTTCCCTCTCTTTCCTCATAACATAATAGTCCTGTGGGAACACTGCGTTTGTTATTGTTTTCGTTAGCTTTGTTTCTGTGAGGGCTATTATGTCTGGGTTTTCCTCTATACCCATTCTCCAAGCTCATTTGCTTTATTTGTAATTCATCTATGTTAGTGAACATTGCTTTGAGGCTCACTTTCTTCTGTCCCTTCTCAAATCGCCTCCTTGGTGAGTGTTCTGCTGGTGGGGGTGAGGACCTGTGAGGTGGATAACAGGGTCTCAGAGGATACTGGGGTGAGGGGGGGGGATCCAGTGAAGGGGAGGGACAGGGAGGGTATGGGTGAAAGGGGAGGGAGAACAGGAAGGAAAGGGGGAGGGAGGACTCAGCGGGAGGAGGGGGGGGTAGAAGGGTGGGGATTGGGTGTGGGGGAGGGAGATTTGGCTGAACATTTGAGTAGGGGCAGGGAGGGTTTGGGGTAGGGGGGTTTTCTATGCAGAGGACGGTGGCGGGGTTGTCCTCCCCTCTGGTGTTACTGGGTAGCTGGTTGTGGGTTGCCCCTCACCTCTGGGGGTGTTGTGTTGGGAGCTGTGACTTCCTGGTTTTTCCCTTTCGCCCTGCGCCTCTTCCTTGCTTCTCCGCCACTGCTCTCTCCTCCCTTGTCATGTCTCTTGGAGGAATACATTTTTGAATTTTCCCACGTTTTTCAAGGAGCTCTTCCTTGATAGAATCTTCTCCTTTGTGCTCTCGTTTGCAAACACTATCTTTATCACTCGGTCTCGGTCTTTGTTGTACCAACCTAGCCTGAAAACCTTCTCAATGCTATGCTCATCCCCTTCCATGTCTATGACTTTAGTACTTCATTCACTGCTGCTTTGTCCTTGTCATTCCACTCTGTCCTATTAGAGCCTTCCTGCTCTTAATACCCACAGCAACCACTGATCTGTTCCTTTCCAGCAGTTGGCTAGTGGAGCGTGCTGCCTCCTGTGAGGTGGCTGCTTTCATGGCCACCTCCATCACTGCAGTCATTACTTCAGAGTTATTTTTTTTAGTATTTCTGCAAATGTTGCTTTTATTGTGGCATTCTCACCCAAAAACTATTACCACCTTCTCCCTGGATGTTTTCTGAGTCTCAGCCTCGATACCATTCTCGTTGAGCTCTAATCTCCTCCTTTGCTGCTGTCAGCTCTCTTTTCAGGTTGCTTATTTCGTTCTTCATTTCCTGCATCATTTCTTCTTCTTTGTTGATAGTAGGTGCAGTTTGCATGAAGGGTTTGTCCTCCCGATGACTGCACCAGTACTGATGTTGGTGGACGCGTTTATGTTGAGGATGATCGGAGCTACCAAGGTGCTTGTTGCGTTGTGGTAGATAGAGGAACGGAGATTAAAACAGAGGTGTGTGTTGTAGGGAGACTTGCTGCACTGTAGGGCGGTGCGTTGTGTTTATGGCGTCAGCTGATCCTTGGTGTTGCGACGAGGCAGTTGTTTTCTGTGTTTTAGCTGTTGGTGGCGCCAGGTATAAATGTGGCGGGTCAGATGTGACCCAATTTGTTGGTCGACTGCAGATATTTAGCCAGTGCTTTAACTATTTGGTATTTTTCTTGTAACGAGTGGTCACCACCTCCTAATATATGCTCGATGGTGAAGGGTATTTTAAGTGCGATAAAGACTTGTTTGAAATTTACTCTGGCACTATGATGTCGGAAGCAGTGTAGGAGATAGTGTTCGACTGTTTCAGGCATCTGACAGTGAGTACAGAGTTCATTGATTCTGTTCTGTACTTATAGCTGTGTGCTGCTAGTTTGGTATGTCCCAGCCTTAATCTGGTCATCGTTACATCAATTTCTCTGCTTTTATATCGGACATATTTCCAAGTTTCCCATTCTTTTTAATGGACCCGTAGTCAAAGGTGAGCATAACGTTTTTTGTGTGTTGCAAAATCCTGGGAGATGGTATCTTTGAAGGCTCCTTTACGTAACATGGGAATTGGATGACGGGTAATGTGAGGCGTGTTGTGCATTCCTTTGGCTAGTTGGTCTACAAGTTCATTATGGAGAATACCACAATGTGCTGGGACCCATTGGATAGAGGTGTCATAACCGTTCAATTGATGTTTGTGAAGAAGTTGAAGGCATGGGTAGACAATCTCCTTGCATGTTTTCGAAGAGTACGTAATTGCTTGAATCGCGCTCTGGAGTCACTACAGATTGTATATATCCCAACTGGTAATGTTGTGATGATTTGGAGGGCTGATACAAGGCATATAATTCCGCTGTGAAAATAGATAGTTGGTTTGGTAACCGCTATCCCTGCTTGAGATGGTATTCCAGTATCCATAGCGCAAGTAACCGAGGGTACGTTGTTATGAAGATGCGAGACCCATCTGTATAAATCTCTGTGGAATTTGGGTAGCAATTTTTCATTGTTGAGGCAAAGACTGAGGCTACGGCTGAGCTGTTTGGTGCAGATTTTGGAATGTTGTCTTTGAGTTGTATTGCTGTATTAGGAGTTGTATAAAGCCAAGGTGGAATGGAGGGACAGGAAGTTGGGTTTCACAGTTTTGGAGTAGGGAGAGATCTATATTAATGTTATTTGTAGCCCGTGTGAGGAAAGTTTGGAGTGAATGGTTGGGGAGTGGGGGTTATGTGGGTTAACTGTTGGGTTAATTTTTGATCTGTATGGGTGTGTCTGGTGAGCAGTGGTACAGAGTGACAGATAGTTGGCACACATTATGTCTCGTCTGGTGGCTAAGCTTGTGAGGCCCGTTTCCCCGTAAAGTCCGAGGATTGGAGTTGAAAGCATTGCGCCACATTTAAGTCGCATGGCATTGTTTTGTATGACCTGAGGCTCTGTAGGTTAGTAGGTGCAGCCGACGCATATGCTTGCAACAATAGTCTAGTTGGCTGCGAATGTAGGTATCATCATTTAGCAAGAAATGCATCATTTCTTGCATCTCACTCTTGTCCTCCAGAAACTGGGCGAACATTTATTTCATTTCGTCACCTTGACTCTTCCCTGTTCCCCTGGTACCTCTGGCTGTCATGCTTGCCCCTGTTCCTATAGTTGTGCCTGATAGGATTTGTCAGGAGGGCAGAGCGGGATGGGGCAGGGAGGGAGAGAGAGAGAGAGGAGAGAGAGAGAGGGAGAGAGAGAGAGGAGAGAGAGAGAGAGAGAGAGAGAGAGAGAGAGAGAGAGAGAGAGAGAGAGAGAGAGAGAGAGAGAGAGAGAGAGAGAGAGAGAGAGAGAGATGAGAGAGGAGAAGTGAGAGAGAGAGAGAGAGAGAGAGAGAGAGAGAGAGAGAAGAGAGAGAGAGAGAGAGAGAGAGAGAAAGGGAGTGATAAAAGGAGAGATAAATGGGTGGGTGGGGGCGATCCGACCCTTCCACTGAAGTGAGAAGTAGAAGGGGAGGGGGAGGAGATGGAGAGAGAGGAGGAGGGGAGAGAGGGAGGAGAGAGGGAGAGAAAGGAGAGGGAGAGAGATGGAGAGGGAGAGAGCAGGTGAGGGAGAGACGTGGTGAGGGAGAGACAGGGTGAGGGAGAGACGGGGTGAGGGAAAGAGGGGGGGGAGGTGTGTGTGTGTGTGGGGAGAGAGAAAGGGGGGAGAGAGTGGGGAGGGGAAGAGTGTGTGTATTGGGAATGCGGGCCTTGGGCTGAGAGGATGTGCGCGTCTCCTCTCCCTTCTAGGGAGTAAGTCCCTCGTCCCCAACCCTGTGTTGTGATCGCCAGGGCGGTATTATCACAATGCTATTGTGCTGTTGAGTGTCATTACACTATTGCATAAGTCACTAGTATTAAAGAAACCATAGAGTGAACTAATACCCTGGGAGATCGCCTGGCCTAGGCACTTGTGGCTTGGAGGAGGCTTGCCTACTGTTCTCTTAGGGGAAGCCTACCAAAGAGTAGTGTTTGGTGCATTGCTGGTAACAACACAGCATTACCTACACAGAGTACTTGGAACTCAATGGAAGATTCCCTAGCAAGAACCTAAAGGAGCAACAAGCAAGGAGAGTGGTGGGTCCATAACCTGACCCTACTGACCCCTGACCCTTGCGGTCAGTACTGACCCAACGGTCTCCCTTTCTCCCTACCTGACAGGAGAGTGACATAGCCGCCAACATATGATGATGCCAGCTTTGTACAGAGTAACTGAACACTCCTAATTGTAAGACCTATTTTCCCCACTTTCTCTTACTCTTCTCATTTCGCCATTTCAACAGGTCAAGTGGAACGGTCCAGTGGCCCATGCGGTTATCTGTAAAATCTGGGGGCCACTTGATCTGGGCATCTGTTCACCCTTGTAGCAGGGTTAGGCTGTCTTATGGGACATTCTGTCCACACATAGGATACAGGAGAATAAGTCTATGGGACATTCTGTCCACACATAGGATACAGGAGAATAAGTCTATGGGACATTCTGTCCACACATAGGATACAGGAGAATAAGTCACTGGGGGCTACCCTCTGCGAGTCCCAACCAACCAAGTGGAAGGACGGAGGGCATAGCCCTCGGCTTAGGAGAACTTATTCTTAGGAAGGGAATTGCTGAGAAAAGCAACTATACAAGATAAAATGAACAGGAACTGAGACAATGAGAGGACACCGGGTAAAAATCCGCCCCTCTGCGGGGGGGGGGGACAGGCTATGAGAAACAGAAGGAACTAGCAAATCTGTTATCAACTCTCAAAGTAAGATTTTCTAGACTAATACCCACAAAGGACTCCTCTTTCATAGCACTATGCTACCAGGATGTAGATGTGGATACAATCATCAAGGGAGACAACATACGTATGTTGAAGGATAAACATTTCCAGGTTATTATTCCTCCTGAGCTGCAGGCCAGGGAGACAATAATCTTGAAGAGACTTGATGCAGGAATTACTGAAGACACCCCAGAAAATATTAAACACGATATAGAACATAGAAATGATTGGGCCAAGGTAGAAGAGGTAATCCTCATGCCGAGAGTGTCTAACATGATGAAAATGAGGTTTGAAGAAATCTCCATGGCACAGAAAGCCCTCAGCCAAGGTATCCATTGCAACTACTATCACCTTAGCACGGACAACAACAACCTTGAGCAGGAGGAATACTATAACATTACCCCCTTGCTGGACATGCTATAAATACGATCACACAGCTGCAGAGTGCAAACAAACGGGCCAAGAATGTTCAGAATGTGCTGGGCAGGGACACACATACAGAGACTGCATAAATAAATCAAACCCCAAATGTCTCAACTGTGAGGGTCCCCACCGCACACTTGCATCAATATGTCCCATTAGGAAGGACATTCTAAAACAAAAAAGGGCCGATGCCTTAGCAAAAAAGACAGCAATGGCCAATAATACTTATGCTGGTATAACTACCAACAATGCTTGGTCTAATAAGGTATCACATAATCCAGCAAACACTACCACACACACTCCAACAAACATGACCTCACAGGTAAATGGGGACCTACCCACAAAGATCCTGAGCAGTATGTTCTGCTCATTTAGAAAACATAGCAAACCCAGGGTCATTTAGATCTGTAATTAAAGAAATGTACAAGATGAATAGTCTCCATTAATGGAATTCCCAGACACTAACTCCACTAACATCATAAAAGCCCTGGTGGACAGCAATGTAGCCAGCACTACCCCCAACTGTGACTAACTCCCAACAAGTGCCAGCACCCACGACCCCAGCAACCACTAACAAGCCAGAGGAAGATGATACAACACCAGCAACTACCACTCAGGACCCCCGGAGAGGGGCCACACGTAAACAACAAAACATACAAGTACCACAGGACCAGGGACTCGCAACGGTTCTCACTGATTCCCGCACACCCACACAAAATGTCACCCAAGCCTCAGTAGAGGCCCCAAACACAATCAATTTCTTCTCAAGCAAAACAACCCACCGGGTTACCCACAAGACCCTCAGAGAGCAAATACAAACCCATCAAATAAAATTCCAACACAACATTCCCGGTGTCACTACGAGTGACGTGTACGACCGGATAATGTCAAATACTTTTAACTCAAACCGAAAACCCATAACCATTCAACAGATAAGCAGCGAGGACTTTGACGCAATGCGAAATGGTTATGGAACGATCCCAAAAAATCCACAAGGTGGAAGAAACCCATCAGATTCAACATAGCCATCCAGTCATTAACAATAATTCAACACAATGTTCTATGCTGGACTCCGCACAGAGCATTGGAACTCAGCAACTTGTACAGAGAAATAGACCCTCATATAATACTCATTAACAGTCATGGAAAAAAGAACAGCGAGATGATCAAGATCTTCAATTACAAAATTGACCAGGTCAACAGAGCTGACCAGGCCAACGATGGAGCGGCAATTGCCGTAAAAAGAAATATTCCTCACAAAATTCTAGATAACTTCCAGGAAAATTTCCTGGCAATTGAACTCCAAACTACGAAAGGTATAATCTTCATAGGAACATGATACCAACCACCAAGACGTCCTTACCTTCCCCTTGCCGACATCATGAAACTCACCAGAAGGAACAGACCTGCCTACTTTCTGGGTGATCTGAACGCCAAGCACAGAACACTGGGACATGGAAAGAACAACCAAGCAGGATAAGCCATCCACAATATGATAAGGTACGGAAATCTAACCCACCTGGGCCCAGACTTCCCAACTTACGTCAGACAAGGCCACAGTGGTAAACCAGACATAATACTGTCAAACAACCACCACTTCCTAAACACCCACATAGAAAGGGGCCCTGTGAGCACAAGCGACCACCTACCAATAATAATGACGCTGTCAACTAACCCCATTCAGAAACCCTCACCACCAAGACTTCAATACACTAAAATTGACTGGGAAGCGTTCAAAAGCAGTGCACAGGAAATCAGTGCCACAGATTTTAATGGAAAAGAAACATCATGCATAAACGCCGAGTTAAATACATGGATTAGCACCATAGAAAAATGCATGATTGATCACATTCCCGTAGCTCACCATATAACGCTCCCACACCCCCCAGCCACTGAGGCGCTCAGGACACTACAAACCAGATATAACAACCTTCTACAACTCATAACACAACACGGGTGGACGGATGAGCGCAAAAGACTACAAAGGGAACTTCAAGATGAGCTGCAAGATCTATGAAAAACAGAGTATACCAAACAATGGGATGACCTAATAAGCAAAATCCAAGTCGACTACAGAAACCCAGGAAAGTTCTGGAAAAAAGTAAAGACCCTGATGGGAAGCTCTTCTGAGGAAACACCCTACATCATAGACGCCTCAAGAAATAAACTCTATGAGGAGAGAGAACAAGAGCAGGAATTCAGGAAGTTCTGGGAAAAAATATTCAGGATAAACCCGGAAGAAAATTTAAATTTTTGCCCAATTAGTGAAAGGGAAATTACAACTCAAGTCGATAACAGAGCTGCAGCACTACTCCCGACGCAAAGAATAGACCTTAACATACGCGATGACTGCCACCTTATGAAACACATAACCATTGCAGAGGTCCATAAAACAATTATGGGTTTCAAGAACAAGGCGCCGGGCAACAGCAAAATAAATAAGATGGTATTATCCAACCTACCAGTGATTGCTGTGAGATTTTTTTCTACGCCTACCTCCCTTAGGAGGTGGACTACAAGTTTAAAGGCTGCTCATGGCAGTTAAGCATGAGTCCAATAGAAAAAGGAAAAGCGGGAGCAAACCGCCAGGCCTCCACCACTAGGGGTGAAAACCTGTCCACAATAGGCCGCTGGTTCCTCCTAGTTAAACAGGACGTTAAAACTAATAAAGGGTAACCGACGGTTCTCACAATCAAATATTTATATTTGATGTGGCGCTATGAATTGGAATTCGAATTCCCAAGAACAGCCGCCTTATCAAGATCACATCAACATTTAATAATATGCAGAAATATGGTGGAATAATATGGTTGAAGGGTTGACATCAAAGACCGTTTTCTATAACATAACAATTTTTTAATAACAGGAGACTAACTACTACATTACCGAGTTTACGTTACGTTAATGTCCATCCAGTGGCACGATAACAAACAGCTAAATAGCAACTCTTCCTGTGCGGCTGCATACTGAACTAACCTGAAGACAGGTGTGCCCACTGATGACGCAATATTGCAAATCAAAGAAAAATATCACAGACTAAGTTACACCACAGCGAATGGTTACGTTATTGTCCATCCAGTGGCAATTGCAACACAGCTATTCAACAGCCCTTCGAGAAATGACAGCAGGCTCCATCCTGCTGACACTTCGGGCTGACAAGTTGAACTAACTGAACAATGATGCCCACTGGAGACACAAGCATGCAATCAATAGTGTCACGGTTTCCCTGACAGCTTACTCTAATCACAAGCTAATCTCCCGCCCCCCAGGAGAGACCCACGTACCTAGGCGGGTAGTCCAACAGTGACTCCTCCTATCACAACCCAGTGTGAATACTCTTTGCAACTCCCTACAAGAAGTTGCACTGTAAACAGTAAACAAAGATAGGCAAGGCGGGATTCTGGGACACAGCTCCTCAAATCCCAAGATTACTCTACTCTCGTCACCAAACGACAACCAAAAGAAATTGCCTTAAGTGATTAATTACGTTAATTGACTGATCGCAGAAGTCAGCAGCAAAGTACTACGGTAATCACAAACAATTGTCTCCCACTAGACAACAACATGATGATACTCTACGTTAATCATTAACACTTGTCTCTCTTGTTAACAATAACTCAAACATATATTACATCACACTTGACTCCTTGCAAGTATTCAGTGAGCAATCCTCAATTAAGGTCAAACGGACCACTAATTACATCCCCATTGAGTTACGTTAACTAAGCCTACCCTAACTTGGTAGCTTCTCAACAGACTGTGTCAAAAAATTACTAGTGAGTGTTAATTACCCTAATTAACTCTGAGCAATTAATTACCTGTCACCAGGACCGATAATTAATCATCCATAAATACGTCTCACTCCGCACTGCCTAAGCAGGTCTCATCAAACACTGTGAATTCACGGGAAAGGAGTTAATTACCCCTAATTAACTTGAGTGCAATTAATCCACTGTCCTCAGACAGGATATGATTAATACAACGATTTATGCTAGCTCCATGACCTCGCTTTACTGAGTCATTTGAGCCCTCCAGACGTTAATTACTCCACTAATTAACATGAGCCAGTAATTGCTATACCCCAGAAAGGTAATTAGTCTCGAACAAATTACGTTAACACAAATACTGACAGATCATCTCCCACTACGTGAATTCATGATGAGAAGGCTAATTACATAATTAGCTAGAGTGGTCAATTAGTTGTCACACGGACAATTAATTGCTCCCGAGACGTATCTCACTCAAGCTCAATGCTGTTCTCTCTCATAACAGCTCTCACTCACTCAACAATAAGTGTGCACCCCTTATCCAGTTAATTACCCCTTACTTAATTAACTCACCGAATCCTTAAGTCCTCAACACAACTTAAAGAAACAACGTAACCCCAGTGTTACATAGGTCACACTACAATGGCATGCAACAACACAAATGCATTGCTCACATACGGTTGCGGCTACTGCAACTCGTTAATTACTGTGCCCACACAATAATGACACACGGTTGTGCAACAACAAGAGTATACCAATATTACTGCCCCCCTTATCTTGCAACCGTTGTAAAGGACTACTGTGAGCACACACTTACCTCAGCAAGGCAATTAACCAAACAACTGCCTGCTCTCATTAAGTACTGTGAATTCCCCTGAATAATCCTAGAGGTCCCTTAAACCCTCAACACAGTTCCTGGGGCAGCAATAATATCGTATAAACTGATAACAATACTGCACAAACCTGCAACATAATGATGCCGTCAGCATACCCCACATGCTAATGACATCATTAGGCAATCAGTCAGCAATCACATCTACTGACTCACCACACAACACAGTACATAAAACATGCAAATGAACATATAGAAATGGCATTCACATAATCAATGAAAATTATATCATCAGTTAAATGTAACTCTAACTACACAGACCTCAGGGTATCCACTGACATCCCTGCAACATAATGATTATAATTATTCATGCTGGTACTCCATCGCACTAATCCAGTCTGACCGATTATATAGAATCGACAACTGGATCATTTATATGGTAAATCTCTACACTGACCAGTTACATACTCGAGTCAGTCTAAACACACACACACACACATATATATATATATATATATATATATATATATATATATATATATATATATATATATATGTCGTACCTAGTAGCCAGAATGCACTTCTCAGCCTACTATGCAAGGCCCGATTTGCCTAATAAGCCAAGTTTTCGCGAATTAATATATTTTCTCTAATTTTTTTCTTATGAAATGATAAAGCTACCCATTTCATTATGTATGAGGTCAATTTTTTTTTATTGGAGTTAAAATTAACGTAGATATATGACCGAACCTAACCAACCCTACCTAACCTAACCTAACCTATCTTTATAGGTTAGGTTAGGTTAGGTAGCCGAAAAAGTTAGGTTAGGTTAGGTTAGGTAGGTTAGGTTGTCGAAAAACAATTAATTCATAAAAATTTGGCTTATTAGGCAAATCTGGCCTTGCATAGTTGGCTGAGAAGTGCGTTCTGGCTACTAGGTACGACATATATATATATATATATATATATATATATATATATATATATATATATATATATATATATATATATATATATACATATATATATATATATATATATATATATATATATATGTATATATATAAATATATATATATATATATATATATATATATATATATATATATATATATATATATATGTATATGTCGTACCTAATAGCCAGAACGCACTTCTCTGCCTACTATGCATTTCCCGATTTGCCTAATAAGCCAAGTTTTCATGAATTAATTGTTTTTCGACTACCTAACCTACCTAACCAAACCTAACCTAACTTTTTCGGCTACCTAATCTAACCTAACCTAAAAAGATAGGTTAGGTTAGGTTAGGTAGGGTTAGTTAGGTTTGGTCATATATCTACGTTAATTTTAACTCCAATAAAAAATATTGACCTCATACATAATGAAATGGGTAGCTTTATCATCTCATAAGAAAAAAAATTGAGAAAATATAATAATTCAGGAAAACTTGGCTTATTAGGCAAATCGGGCCTTGCATAGTAGGCCGAGAAGTGCGTTCTGGCTACTAGGTACGACATATATATATATATATATATATATATATATATATATATATATATATATATATAACTGAAAACTCACACCCCAGAAGTGACTCGAACCCATACTCCCAGGAGCCACGCAACTGGTATGTACAAGACGCCTTAATCCACTTGACCATCACGACCGGACATAATGAGGTGATAGCCGAGGCTATTTGAACCACCCCACCACCTCGGAAGGTATCACCTCATTATGTCCGGTCGTGATGGTCAAGTGGATTAAGGCGTCTTGTACATACCAGTTGCGTGGCTCCTGGGAGTATGGGTTCGAGTCACTTCTGGGGTGTGAGTTTTCAGTTGCATATTGTCCTGGGGACCATTCAGGCTTGTTCGCATATATATATATATATATATATATATATATATATATATATATATATATATATATATATATATATATATATATATATATATATATATATATATATATATATATATATATATATATATATATATATATATATATATATATATATATATATATATACAACTTTAGAACACTTTCCCACCAGGAGACTCGAACCCTAGCCAGCACAGAAGCCTTCCAGCAACTGGCATAACAGGTACGCCTTAACCCACTCCACTACCTGCTCAGACCCTTAAAAGAGATGGTAATTTTGGAGTATTTATACACTCCAAAGATCACCACCTCCCAAGAGCACTAGAGCAAGTGAGGGGTCATTTTTACTTATTACTTATTTTTACTTTACATTTTTACTTATTTTACCATATTAACAGGGACTTGATGAAAAAACGTAAAAATGACCCCTCACTTGCTCTAGTGCTCTTGGGAGGTGGTGATCTTTGGAGTGTATAAATACTCCGAAATTACCATCTCTTTTAAGGGTCTGAGCAGGTGGTGGAGTGGGTTAATGCGTACCTGTTATGTCAGTTGCTGGAAGGCTTCTGTGCTGGCTAGGGTTCGAGTCTCTTGGTGGGAAAGTGTTCTAAAGTTGTATACTTCACTCTCGTGTTTAGGAGAGTTGTGCCTTAAGCATAGACACAGTGTTCTCCCATATTAACAGGAACTTGATGAAAAAACGTAAAAATGACCCCTCACTTGCTCTAGTGCTCTTGGGAGGTGGTGATCTTTGGAGTGTATAAATACTCCGAAATTACCATCTCTTTTAAGGGTCTGAGCATGTGGTGGAGTGGGTTAAGGCGTACCTGTTATGCCAGTTGCTGGAAGGCTTCTGTGCTGGCTAGGGTTCGAGTCTCCTGGTGGGAAAGTGTTCTAAAGTTGTATACTTCACTCTCATGTTTAGGAGAGTTGTGCCTTATATATATATATATATATATATATATATATATATATATATATATATATATATATATATATATATATATATATATATATATATATATATATATATATATATATATATATATTATTAAATATGACCGAAAAAGTAAGATTAATAATTCTAACACGAATTTTCTCAATCTTTCGTACATTACGCTTCACTGTTGGAGGTAAATAAAAAATCACTTCTCCAAAATTCATTTTTATTTCTAGTCTGACGCGACACGGGCGCGTTTCGTAAAACTTATTACATTTTCAAAGACTTCACAAATACACAACTGATTAGAACTTGCGTTTCTCTGATTTTATATCTACATTTGAGTGAGGTGGGAAGGGTGATGTGGCATTAACACAAGACAGAACAATAGGGGATATTAATAGGGTATTAAAAGTATCAACACAAGACAGAACAGAAACAATGGGTATTGAATAGAAGTGTTTGTAGAAAGCCTATTGGTCCATATTTCTTGATGCTTCTATATTGGAGCGGAGTCTTGAGGTGGGTAGAATATAGTTGTGCAATAATTGGCTGTTGATTGCTGGTGTTGACTTCTTGATGTGTAGTGCCTCGCAAACGTCAAGCCGCCTGCTATCGCTGTATCTATCGATGATTTCTGTGTTGTTTACTAGGATTTCTCTGGCGATGGTTTGGTTATGGGAAGAGATTATATGTTCCTTAATGGAGCCCTGTTGCTTATGCATCGTTAAACGCCTAGAAAGAGATGTTGTTGTCTTGCCTATATACTGGGTTTTTTGGAGCTTACAGTCCCCAAGTGGGCATTTGAAGGCATAGACGACGTTAGTCTCTTTTAAAGCGTTCTGTTTTGTGTCTGGAGAGTTTCTCATGAGTAGGCTGGCCGTTTTTCTGGTTTTATAGTAAATCGTCAGTTGTATCCTCTGATTTTTGTCTGTAGGGATAACGTGTCTGTAGGGTCTGTAGGGATGTCTGTAGGGAAGACATCATAAGAAGGAAAGTGAAAAGCCATGCAACCTCCGAAGAGACAACTAACACAACACCTATACCCCCTATTAGACTATTTTACAGGAACTTCTTTTCCACAGCTCATAAAACGGAGGAAAGGGTCCTGAAAGATATTGTTAATAGAAACGTTATCCCTACAGACAAAAATCAGAGGATACAACTGACGATTTACTATAAAACCAGAAAAACGGCCAGCCTACTCATGAGAAACTCTCCAGACACAAAACAGAACGCTTTAAAAGAGACTAACGTAGTCTATGCCTTCAAATGCCCACTTGGGGACTGTAAGCTCCAAAAAACCCAGTATATAGGCAAGACAACAACATCTCTTTCTAGGCGTTTAACGATGCATAAGCAACAGGGCTCCATTAAGGAACATATAATCTCTTCCCATAACCAACCATCGCCAGAGAAATCCTAGTAAACAACACAGAAATCATCGATAGATACAGCGATAGCAGGCAGCTTGACGTTTGCGAGGCACTACACATCAAGAAGTCAACACCAGCAATCAACAGCCAATTATTGCACAACTATATTCTACCCACCTCAAGACTCCGCTCCAATATAGAAGCATCAAGAAATATGGACCAATAGGCTTTCTACAAACACTTCTATTCAATACCCATTGTTTCTGTTCTGTCTTGTGTTGATACTTTTAATACCCTATTAATATCCCCTATTGTTCTGTCTTGTGTTAATGCCACATCACCCTTCCCACCTCACTCAAATGTAGATATAAAATCAGAGAAACGCAAGTTCTAATCAGTTGTGTATTTGTGAAGTCTTTGAAAATGTAATAAGTTTTACGAAACGCGCCCGTGTCGCGTCAGACTAGAAATAAAAATGAATTTTGGAGAAGTGATTTTTGATTTACCTCCAACAGTGAAGCGTAATGTACGAAAGATTGAGAAAATTCGTGTTAGAATTATTAATCTTACTTTTTCGGTCATATTTAATAATATATGTCTACAGGAAAGACTGCTACCAAAATATACTAATATATATATATATATATATATATATATATATATATATATATATATATATATATATATATATATATATATATATATATATATATATATATATATATATATATATATATATATATATATATATATATATATATATATATATATATATATATATATAGATGTTGTACACGACAGTGTGGTCGTGTACAACATCTATCTCCAGGTACTCTCACCCAGTCACCTGGACGTGCTACAGACAGTTGTCTCTCAGCTGCTTCCCTAGCCTGGCAGGGCTATGGGACAACACAGCTTTACCGGAATTTCCACTAATACTGAGACACTGTTACACTCTGACTATTGTACTCACGTTTCCTCATTTCACTCATTTCCAAGGTCACTACCTCTCTGGCTGTCAACACTTAGCTTGCTCCTCGTGCGTCGACAAGATGTGGCCCTAGGCTGTCCCGGGAAAGTGGCCAAGTGGCCCAAGGGGGTGGCCAAGGCATGTGGCCACCGCGTGGCCCACAGCGCCCCTCCCGAGCTGAGAGGGGGGGGGGGGGGTAGCAGGCGCGGGCAGGCGGGTGGCCGGTCCAGGAGGGCGAGAATTGTGAGGGAATCTAGATTCCCTCACAATTGCACTCCATCAATACACATGTATCTTAAATGCAGCTCTTGCATCTGGACTATTCCCCACATACTTCAAGAATGCCACAATAACATTAATCCCCAAGCCAGGTAAGCCCTCAACCCAAACTGAAAACTACAGGCCAATTTCCCTCCTCGAAGTACCAGGTAAAATATTCGAAAAAATTATCAATCAGAGACTTGTGAAGTACATGAAAGAGGAAGGGAGGTATAACACCAGGCAGCATGGGTTTAGAAACCGCAGAGGGGCCCATACAGCTATAGCCCTAATCTACGAGCATATAGCCAACGCAGTGTCGAAAAAAGATCAGTGTAATATAGTGCTTAGGGACGTCTCGAAAGCCTTCGACAAAGTGTGGCACACAGGCCTAAAATATAAGATATCTGAACTAGGGCTTCCTGAGAGATTTACTGCTACTCTCTGCAGCTTTATAGACAATAGAACTGCAAGGCTTAATATCGGCAGCTACTTGGGTGACGTAATAAAACTGAAAAGTGGAGTACCACAAGGAAGCTGCCTCTCCCCCACTCTATTCAACATATATACAGCTGACCTACCCCAACCCCAACATGGCGAATACATCACATACGCTGACGATGTCACCCAAATAATTTGCCAACCGGGCCCATCAAAGCCGCTACTAGCCGACAAGACCAAGGCGGCAATTGAACTCATAAACAACTTTAAGAAGCAATGGAAAATTAGCACCAACAAACAAAAGTTTCAGATAATACACATTGCGAAAAGAAACCCGGATCCCATCATCCTTGACAACCATCCGATCCAATATGCGGTGGTAGGCAGAATACTGGGACTTATGATAAATAGAACAGGGATACAAATTCATGTAAGGGACCGACTAAACAAAGCCAAAGCAGCATTAGGAAAACTGAGAAGATTCCGAAGCCTCAGTACTAACATTCAGATCCACCTATATAAGGCTCTAGTTCGGCCGCATCTAGAGTATCCCCCAGTACCACTACACACCATAAAGAAAACTAACATGCAGAAACTGCAAGCAGTACAAAATAAGGCGCTAAGGAGAGCAGCAAAACACCGTCCACAATATGATCAGACAATCCAGGAGCTCCACGAACTCCTGAACATACAGCCACTAAACATCACACTGCAGCACCAAGCCATCAGGGTGTGGAACACCATCCTAATGTTAGAGGACCCAGTGTTTGAAAGATTGCTCCAAGATGAGACGCCCTGCTCCCACAGCTGGTGGCCCAAGAGCCTCGATTCTCTGGATGAAAACCCCGCCCCACAGTATATAATCCCCAGATGAGATATATATATGTATATATGAACAGTTCATATATGTGTATATATGAACAACTCGATAAATAATAATATGTATGTATGAACAACTCGATAAATAATAATATTGAAATAAAAAGCCTTAAACAGAACAACGTGTGGAAGCATCGGAGTGTGTATATATGAATGCTACACAGTATTCATCTATGGACATCCATATATGGTGAAACACATGGGAAGAACCTCTCACACACTCACAGCTCCCTGACAGGAGGGGCAAGCTTAGCTTAGCTGCCAACACCCACACATCGTTTCCGAACAGACCGCCTGCTTTCATACCTCTCACTGTATTTCCCACTTCTATACTTCCCTTCACCTATGCCTCTCCTTCCTCTTTATTCCCCCCCCCCCCAAAGAAAAAAGGGGAATGCGGGGGACTGGGGGTGGGGGGGGGCGGAGATGGCGATCAGGTCAGGTCAGGTCAGATGGGGGGATAAGAAGGGGGGTGGGGTATAGTAGGTCCTATCTCCTGTTCCCAGGTGTTAATACTTTTTCCCCTGACTGACCGTTTGTGTGTGTGTGTGTGTGTGTGTGTGTGCGTGTGCGTGTGCATGTGCGTGCGTGTACTCACCTAGTTGTGCTTGCGGGGGTTGAGCTCTGGCTCTTTGGTCCCGCCTCTCAACTGTCAATCAACAGGTGTACAGGTTCCTGAGCCTATTGGGCTCTATCATATCTACACTTGAAACTGTGTATGGAGTCAGCCTCCACCACATCACTTCCTAATGCATTCCATTTGTCAACCACTCTGACACTAAAAAAGTTCTTTCTAATATCTCTGTGGCTCATTTGGGCACTCAGTTTCCACCTGTGTCCCCTAGTGCGTGTGCCCCCTTGTGTTAAACAGCCTGTCTTTATCAACCCTGTCAATTTCCTTGAGGATCTTGAATGTGGTGAACATGTCCCCCCTAAATCTTCTGTCTTCCAACGAAGTGAGGTTTAATTCCCGTAGTCTCTCCTCGTAGCTCATACCTCTCAGCTCGGGTACTAGTCTGGTGGCAAACCTTTGAACCTTTTCCATTTTAGTCTTATGCTTGACTAGATATGGACTCCATGCTGGTGCCGCATACTCCAGGATTGGTCTGACATATGTGGTATATAATGTTCTGAAAGATTCCTTACACAAGTTTCTAAAGGCCGTTCTTATGTTAGCCAACTTGGCATATGCTGCTGCTGTTATCCTCTTGATATGAGCATCAGGGGACAGGTCTGGCGTGATATCAACTCCCAGGTCTTTCTCTCTCTCGGACTCTTGAAGTATTTCATCTCCCAAGTGATACCTTGTATCTGGTCTCCTGCTTCCTACCCCTTTCTTCATTACATTACATTTGCTTGGATTAAACTCTAACAGCCATTTGTTCGACCATTCCTGCCGCTTGTCCAGGTCTTCTTGAAGCCTCAAGCTGTCCTCCTCTGTCTTAATCCTTCTCATAATTTTGGCGTCGTCAGCAAACATTGAGAGGAATGAGTCTATACCCTCTGGGAGATCATTTACGTATATCAGAAACAGGATAGGTCCGAGTACACGAACCTTGAGTCCCTGTGGGACTCCACTGGTGACTTCACGCCATTCTGAGGTCTCACCCCTCACCCCTCACTGCAACTCTCTGCTTCCTATTGTTTAGGTACTCCCTTATCCACTGCAGCGCCCTACCAGTTACTCCTGCCTGTTTCTCTAGCTTATGCATCAACCTTTTATGGGGTACTGTGTCAAAGGCTTTCCGACAGTCCAAAAAAATTGCAGTCCGCCCACCCTTCTCTTTCTTGTTTAATCTTTGTCACCTGATCGTAGAGTTCTATCAATCCTGTAAGGCAAGATTTACCCTCGCTCAACCCATGTTGATGGTTTGTCACGAAGTCTCTTCTCTCCAGATGTGTTACTAGGTTTTTTCTCACAATCTTCTCCATCACCTTGCATGGAATACAAGTTAAGGACACTGGCCTGTAGTTCAGTGCCTCTTGTCTGTCACCCTTTTTGTATATTGGTACTACATTAGCAGTCTTCCATATTTCTGGTAGGTCCCCCGTTTCCAGTGACCTACTATACACTATGGAGAGTGGTAGGCAAAGTGCTCCTGCACACTCTTTCAATACCCATGGCGAGATTCCATCCGGCCCAACAGCTTTTCTCACATCCAGCTCCAATAGGTGCTTCTTGACCTCATCTCTTGTAATTTCGAACCTATCCAAGGTCACCTGGTTTGCTGCCACCTCTTCTAGCGCCGCGACATCTCCCTGTTCTATTGTAAAGACCTCCTGGAACCTTTTGTTGAGTTCTTCACACACCTCTTTGTCATTCTCTGTGTACCTGTCCTCGCCCACCCTAAGTTTCATCACCTGTTCCTTCACTGTTGTCTTTCTCCTGATGTGACTGTGAAGTAGCTTGGGTTCGGTCTTGGCTTTATTAGCTATATCATTTTCATACCTTTTCTCAGCTGCTCTTCTCACACTGACATACTCGTTCCTGGTTCTCTGGTATCTCTCTCTACTATCCGGTGTTCTGTTATTACGGAAGTTCCTCCATGCCCTTTTGTTCTGCTCCTTTGCTTTCATACATTCCTTATTAAACCACGGATTATTCCTTTGCTTCTCTGTTTTTTCCTGTCGGGCTGGGACAAACCTGCTTTCAGCCTCCTGACATTTTTGGGTGACATAGTCCATCATGTCTTGCACGGACTTGGTTGCGAGTTCTGTGTCCCAATGTATATCCCATAGAAATTTATTCATTTCCTCATAGTTTCCCTTTCGGTACGCAAGCCCTTTGGTTCCCAGTTCTTTTTGGGGGGTGATAATTCCCAGCGCAACTAGGTACTCAAAGCTCAATACACTATGATCACTCATTCCCAAGGGGGCTTCCAACTTAGCTTCCCTTATATCCGACTCATTTAGGGTAAATATCAGATCGAGCAAGGCTGGTTCATCCCCTCCTCTCATTCTTGTCGGTCCCTTGACGTGTTGACTTAGAAAGTTTCTTGTTGCCACATCCAACAGCTTAGCTCTCCATGTGTCTGGGCCTCCATGTGGGTCTCTGTTCCCCCAATCTATCTTCCCATGGTTGAAATCTCCCATGATTAGAAGTCTGGATCCGTTCCTGCTAGCCACAGAAGCTGCTCTCTCTATTATATTGATGGTGGCCAAGTTGTTTCTATCATATTCCTGTCTGTGTCTTCTGTCATTTGGTGGGGGGTTATATATGACTACTATTATAATTTTCTGTCCTCCAGTTGCTATGGTGCCTGAAATGTAGTCACTGAAACCTTCACAGTTCTGAATTACCATCTCTTCGAAACTCCAACCTTCTCTTAGTAGTAGCTACACCACCTCCTGCTCTCCCTTCTCTCTCTTTCCTCACTACATAGTGTGTGTGTGTGTGTGTGTGTGTGGTAGTGTGGTGGTGTGTGTGGTAGTGTGGTGGGGTGCATGGTAGTGTGGTGGGGTGTGTGATAGTGTGGTGGGGTGTGTGGTTGTGTGTGCGGTAGTGTGGTGGAGTGTATTGTTGCGGGGTGGGGTGTGTGGTAGTGTTGTGGGGTGTGTGTTAGTGTGGTGGGATGTGTGTAGTAGTGTGGTGGGGTTTGTGGTAGTGCGATGGGGGTGTGTGGTAGTGTGGTGGAGTGTGAGTTAGTGTGGTGGGGTTGAGTAGTATTGGTGTGGGGTGTGTGGTAGTGTGGTGGGGTGTGTAGTGTTGTGATGGGGTTATGTTGTAATAGTTTGGGGTGTGTGGTAATGTGTTGCGTTGTGTGGTAGTGTGGTGGGGGGTGTGGTAGTGTCATGGAATTGTGTGGTAGTGTGGTGGGATGTGTGTTAGTGTGGTAGGGGTGAGGCAGTGTAGTGAGGTGTGTGGTAGTGTTGTGGGGTGTGTGGTAGTGTGTTGGGGTTTTGAAGTATTGTGCTGGGGTGTTTGGTAGTGTGGTGGGGTTGTGTGGTAGTATGCTGGGGTGTGTGGTAGTGTGGTGGGATATGTAGTAGTGTGGTGGGGTTGTGTGGTAGTGCGGTGGGGTGTGGAACTGTGGTGGGTTGTGTGGTAGTGTGGTGGGGTAGTGTGGTAGTGTGGTGGAGTAGTGTGGTAGTGTGGTGGGGTAGTGTGGTTGTGTGTGGTAGTGTGGTGGGGTGTGTGGTACTGTGGTGGGGTGTGTGGTAGTGTGGTGTGTGTGTTGTAGTGTGTTGGGTTGTGTGGTAGTGTAGTGGGGTGGGTTGTAGTGTGATTGGGTTGTGTGGTAGTGTGGTGGGATGTGTGTTAGTGTGATGAGGTGTGTGGTAGTGCGGTTTGGTATGTGGTAGTATTTGGTATGTATTAGTGGTAGTATTTGGTATGTGGTATATTATATAGACTGTGGGTTGGTTGGTGTTGTCGTCGTTGATCCTTCTCTATGGACAACCCAACCCACAACTCGGCAGAGTGCTTATACTAGGAGATCACCCTTGGCGCTTCTGGCTCTTGGAGAGGGGCTCAACGTCACACGTTCAGGGGATGCGGCTCCAACACTTAGCCTCGTTGTCACGTGCACACACCCACTCGAGCCGCTGTGACTCCCCACTCTCTCCTTATGAGATATGATCTCCTCAATCCCCCTATGACTTACTAGTATTACCTCCTACCCTGTCCACAGCAGTGGTTCATGGTTCTTTCTCTCTCTCTCTCTCCTTCTTTACTACCTCCTGGGAAGCCTCACTAGGACAAGGGCAAACACCAGCAAATTATGACACATTTACTGAACAAAGCACATACACGATACATACACACATATAATAATAATGAATCCTATACTCTATAATATCACAATCAGGTTGCACTCCAATACCATCAGAACTCTATTATCAGCTTATCAAGTGGTATCCTACCTCCTGGTTCACCACCTGATACTATTAACTTCCTCAAGTTGGTCAAGCCCACACACTGTTGCACCATCAGCAAGATAACATATATATATAGAAAACCAGCATTTGTATGCAATAACATATACCAGTATAAATGTTCATTGATACTTCAATATAAGAAACTCCTTGACATAAGGATGCCAACAGTCACTCACCTCTCACTGCGTCTTGCACGCTACTGACAACCAAACACTATCAACTCCCTATAAGTAATCCACCAGAACTTCCCCTTCCACCTCTGGAAGTTCACAACCCTAATATCCTTAGGTTCTGCCGGGCTTCACTACCAGGATCCTCTGCAGCTCCTCCAGGCTGCTATCATGAAGTTTCCTTGTGCAACTACGGTGCTTCACCCTTCTGTTAGGTTCTTCCACAGCTCTCTTGGCTGCTACACCACCTCTACAGAAGCACGTGACACTCCTCTTCACTGCTGCTTCTCCTCACAGCTCGAGGTCCTCTGCTTCACTACCTTGGAGTCTCATTAGCTACTTCCTCTGCTGGCTTCGAAGTTCTCAGCAACTTCTTCCCCAAAGAACAAACCTGCAACCCATCGACACTCCACTAAAATGTTCCCCTTTAACACATAAACAAAAATAACCACACACTATGCTTGCCTCAAACCTCTATCTGTTCTCTACATACAGTGAGAGTGGACTCCCCCGTTTTGGGCGGGTCCATACTCCACCTCGCCTGGCGGCGGCGTCCTCACTCGCTGGGAGGGTCTTCCTCCATCCGGAGCCGGCTCCCTCAGTCGTCCGCCAGCGCTCAGAGAGGACGGACGTCGCTCCGTGTTCCTCCCTCTTCACTCTCCTATTTCAGGCCTTCTGCCTTATTAAAACATGTCTAACTTATAAATAAACATCGCTACTGTCGCTGGGCACACGACCAACTACAATGCAATCACTATGAACTGGCGTATATCGTGCTTACCACAGATTAACTGGTCGAGGGCGCTTTTCCTCTGACGGCGTCTGGTCAGGGCGCTCCCACGGCCCACAATAATGCTTCTGGGCGATTTAATATCTGCTCGTCGACCAGGACTTGAGACCACAACGTTCCCAGCTCGATTCCACAGCTGGTACGTCCGCACACTTCTCTTCTCTGCGAGATATATCACTAGGGGTTCCCTTCTGGCGGGAGCTCAAACGGAGCGCGGCTTCCCCCTGCGATGTCTGGCACTCAAGTGAGGTCAAGGTCCTCCGGAAGCGAGCCTCACGCCTCCAGCAAAGTGTCCACATCTCCTAGCCAGTCATTTATCTATTTCCTTACTTACTGCCCATAATCTTAAATTGTTTTACATATCCAACCAGCCATTTTTCATATGGGTTATCACCTCAATATTTGCTAGACCTTCTAGTTAGGTCAGGCTTGCTGAATAACTCTCAAGAAGGGAGACTCGTTTCTCCTGCAGGCTGAGATCATAACACTCCCCTCCCCTTATTTTTGAGAGTTATTCCAGTGGCAAAGCTCGGGATAATACATCCGCCACCACACTGTCTCGTTCTTCACCCGATATACTCTCTTAGGAGTCTACAATTAGTTCGTTGCTCCTTGCAACATCCGGCTCACAACTCTCCAGAAACATGGTCTTCTCACAAACGATTTGACTTCTCTGGCACCTCTTGGCTAGGCTGTCCTCCTTGGACGCCTGCAATCCATTGGTCCACTCTACTTACTGTCTCCACCCTCCGTTTCCTCGTCTTCTTCTCTTCCCGTCCAGAGTCAGACATCTACTGTCTGTACCTCCTCTGTCGTCTTCACACTTCCATCTACTGCCGTTATACTTCCGCCTCCTGTCATCATACTTCACTTCCTCGTCTTCACCGACGATCCTCCCTTGCGTCTCCGCATTTATCCAAGATCTCATCCTGTCTGACTTCCATCTAGTCCTCGGCTTTCTTCTATCCCTCCATGCTTGCATCATCATCCTCTTCCTACACTTTTCACTTCTATACCACTCCATTTCTTCTCCTTCGACTCTTCTTCGTTCCCTAAAAGCTTCTTCGGGCACTGTACTACATCCAACAGCATTCGACCGTACGCGTCGTCTTGCCTCTCCCAGAGTGCTCGTAAGCATCTCCCCACACATACCGTCTCTTCTCCTCTCATTTTCTCGGCTATCACTCTTCACCATCTCTCCTCCTCGTTTTCTGTGAAACATGCCAACTCTTGACATCTCAAACAACTTAACTCCACTATCCATATGCCTCTGTGCTCGTGGACAATTTGACGCTCTATTCCCGTCCTCAGTCTGTCCACATCTTTCCTCATTCCTACTCAGCACAGTTGCATTCGCCTTCCGACTCTCAATTTCAGCAGTCTGGGCTCTCTTCCGGTCAACTCCCTTCACAGTATTCTTCTTCGGCTGGGCCATCTTCACTTTCGACCTCACCGAGACTCCATTTGCCTGGGCTGGACCTTCATCAAACAGCCATGCTATATCTACATCGATATCTTCCACTGGTTGAATCGACACTGTATCATCTTCTCCAGCGTCTTCCTTGTCGGCCACCTCTGCCTTCCTCACTACCGAGACGGGGTACTCAATGGCTTGGCGGTCTCCTGACTCATCCCCTCGGATGTCAGTCAGGTTCACACTCTCAGGTGTCCCACCCGTGCCATGGCCTTCTGGGCACTCCTCTGGCACAGTCTCCGCTATGACTCTTGGCAACACCTTTGTCCCGCACAAGTCATTCCCCAGGATCACTTGGACTCCTGGAACAGGTATGTCGGGGCACACTCCCAACATCACCTCTGCCGACACATATTCCGACCTTAGCTGGACAGCACATACGGGCATGTCACTCTCCGACAATAACCCATATACTTTCATCTTCCCACTGCCAGCTAACCGTCGATCATTCCCAATCAGGCTTCTCGCAATCAAGCTCTGATTAGCTCCGGTATCTCTTAAGATACCAACTTCTACCTCAGGTTGGCCTCCTACACTGATCCAACCTTTGCTCATGAACGGTCTATACCTCTCGTTCACTAAGTTCATCTTCTGTGGTTTGTCTCGGAACACATTAGTATATTTACCTCGGGGGTCACACATGGCCAGGGTCACAACTCTCTTGCCCTGCCGACAATCTCGCATCACGTGACCCAATCCGTTACAATTGTAACATCTCATCTGGGAAAAGTCTCTTCTATATGTACCAGAGTAGCTCTGACTCTGCCCACTCGTATTGGAGTTCCTCGGGCCAGACGTACTACTCGTACTCTGTGGAGCTTTACTGTATTCTTGATTTCCTGGATACCGATCAGTTTCTCGTTTTGCTCCTCCATCTTCACTTTCAGACGAAGTGCGCGACCTACTCTTCTGAGCTTTAGGGTACTTACTTTTATCTGCCCATTTATCAAAATTTTTCTCACCCCAAACTCTTCTGGGTCTTTCATAATTTCTTCCTCCCCAGACTCCATTGGATCTGCTATTGCTGCATCTCGCCTCGCTTCTCACTCTGTTCTCCCTTAAGCTCTTGTACGCTTCAGTAATCATATCCGCCCTATCTGCGGCATCTTTCACCTCCTTTATCCCTGCTTCTTGGATCTTGAACTTTGTTTCGGGATGCATCATCTCCAAGAACTTCTCCATGACCATCAGTTGCTTTAGGTCAGCGTAAGATCCAACTCCAGCAGCCTCAATCCACTTCTGGAATCGTCTTTCCAGATCTCTTGCTGTCTCAGCAAACGTACATGCTCCAACTTTGATCATTTCTCTGAAGCGCTTCCTATAAGCTTCTGGGGTTAACTGAAACGAGCGCAAAATGCTGCTCTTTACCGTGGCGTAATCCTGGCACTCTTCCAGTGACAATTGGGTGTATGCCTCCCTGGCTGCACCGGTCAATCTTAACTGGACCAGCTGGGCCCATTCCTCCTGTGGCCACTCCTTGATACTGGCTACTTTCTCAAAATGCTCGAAGAAGCTCTCTGCCTCTTCGGGAACAAACAAGGGAATGTCCTTCTCCCTAACCCTAACCTCTGGTGGGTGTGATACCTGGGTGGTGCTCTCTGGCAACCCATGTTCAATCCTCTGCTCAGCCAAGGTTCTATTCGCTTCTATCTGCATTTGTTTTGTTCTCTCTTTTTCTTTTTCGACCTGGGCTTTTTCTTTTTCGACCTGGGCTTTTTCTTTTTCGACCTCTAGTCTTGCTTTCTCTTTTTCTATTTCCAGTCTGGTTTTTTCTTTTTCCTTCTCTGCTTCATTTTTCATCTGGAGTTCTAATTTCATCTTTTCCAGCTGGAACTGTCTCTCCTTGTCCTCTCGTTGTTGCTGCATCTGGAGCTCTAACTGGAATCTCTCCAAGCTCCTATTTCGGCTACTCCTGCTACTGCGGCTACTCTTGCTGCTCCTACTCGATCCCTGGGATCTCACTTCATCCTGCCCATCATCCTCCTTTCTACTTTCAGCTCCTTCCTGGGCTCCTTGTTCTGCCGCTTCACTTCTGGCTCTCAACTGCCTCAGGATCTCATCCTTCATCCCAGCTACTTTAGATGCTTTCAACCTGATGCCACATTTTTCTGCTATTTGTTTCAATTGATCCCTCGTGCAACCTTCTAAATCCTCAGGCTTGCCTGACTCCACAAACGCTTGCACCTTATCCATCTTTGTCCTGTGAGTCTTCCCAAGAGAGAGAGTATACACCTGCGATCACACAGTTTATCTATTTCAGCAAGGGTGTACAAATCCACTCTTGGACAGGGTGTGGGTGTGTCAGTTCACTCTCCCGGACACAGGCCCCCAATTTATTATATAGACTGTGGGTTGGTTGGTGTTGTCGTCGTTGATCCTTCTCTATGGACAACCCAACCCACAACTCGGCAGAGTGCTTATACTAGGAGATCACCCTTGGCGCTTCTGGCTCTTGGAGAGGGGCTCAACGTCACACGTTCAGGGGATGCGGCTCCAACACTTAGCCTCGTTGTCACGTGCACACACCCACTCGAGCCGCTGTGACTCCCCACTCTCTCCTTATGAGATATGATCTCCTCAATCCCCCTATGACTTACTAGTATTACCTCCTACCCTGTCCACAGCAGTGGTTCATGGTTCTTTCTCTCTCTCTCTCTCCTTCTTTACTACCTCCTGGGAAGCCTCACTAGGACAAGGGCAAACACCAGCAAATTATGACACATTTACTGAACAAAGCACATACACGATACATACACACATATAATAATAATGAATCCTATACTCTATAATATCACAATCAGGTTGCACTCCAATACCATCAGAACTCTATTATCAGCTTATCAAGTGGTATCCTACCTCCTGGTTCACCACCTGATACTATTAACTTCCTCAAGTTGGTCAAGCCCACACACTGTTGCACCATCAGCAAGATAACATATATATATAGAAAACCAGCATTTGTATGCAATAACATATACCAGTATAAATGTTCATTGATACTTCAATATAAGAAACTCCTTGACATAAGGATGCCAACAGTCACTCACCTCTCACTGCGTCTTGCACGCTACTGACAACCAAACACTATCAACTCCCTATAAGTAATCCACCAGAACTTCCCCTTCCACCTCTGGAAGTTCACAACCCTAATATCCTTAGGTTCTGCCGGGCTTCACTACCAGGATCCTCTGCAGCTCCTCCAGGCTGCTATCATGAAGTTTCCTTGTGCAACTACGGTGCTTCACCCTTCTGTTAGGTTCTTCCACAGCTCTCTTGGCTGCTACACCACCTCTACAGAAGCACGTGACACTCCTCTTCACTGCTGCTTCTCCTCACAGCTCGAGGTCCTCTGCTTCACTACCTTGGAGTCTCATTAGCTACTTCCTCTGCTGGCTTCGAAGTTCTCAGCAACTTCTTCCCCAAAGAACAAACCTGCAACCCATCGACACTCCACTAAAATGTTCCCCTTTAACACATAAACAAAAATAACCACACACTATGCTTGCCTCAAACCTCTATCTGTTCTCTACATACAGTGAGAGTGGACTCCCCCGTTTTGGGCGGGTCCATACTCCACCTCGCCTGGCGGCGGCGTCCTCACTCGCTGGGAGGGTCTTCCTCCATCCGGAGCCGGCTCCCTCAGTCGTCCGCCAGCGCTCAGAGAGGACGGACGTCGCTCCGTGTTCCTCCCTCTTCACTCTCCTATTTCAGGCCTTCTGCCTTATTAAAACATGTCTAACTTATAAATAAACATCGCTACTGTCGCTGGGCACACGACCAACTACAATGCAATCACTATGAACTGGCGTATATCGTGCTTACCACAGATTAACTGGTCGAGGGCGCTTTTCCTCTGACGGCGTCTGGTCAGGGCGCTCCCACGGCCCACAATAATGCTTCTGGGCGATTTAATATCTGCTCGTCGACCAGGACTTGAGACCACAACGTTCCCAGCTCGATTCCACAGCTGGTACGTCCGCACACTTCTCTTCTCTGCGAGATATATCACTAGGGGTTCCCTTCTGGCGGGAGCTCAAACGGAGCGCGGCTTCCCCCTGCGATGTCTGGCACTCAAGTGAGGTCAAGGTCCTCCGGAAGCGAGCCTCACGCCTCCAGCAAAGTGTCCACATCTCCTAGCCAGTCATTTATCTATTTCCTTACTTACTGCCCATAATCTTAAATTGTTTTACATATCCAACCAGCCATTTTTCATATGGGTTATCACCTCAATATTTGCTAGACCTTCTAGTTAGGTCAGGCTTGCTGAATAACTCTCAAGAAGGGAGACTCGTTTCTCCTGCAGGCTGAGATCATAACAGTAGTAAGTGTGGTGGGGGGTGTGGTAGGGAATGTGGTAGTGTGGTGGGGTGTGTGGTAGTGTGGTGGGAAGTGTGGTTGTGTAGTGGTGTGTGGATGTGTGGTGGAATAGTGTGGTGGGGGTGTGGTAGTGTGGTGGGGAATGTGGTAGTGTGGTGGGGTGTGTGGTAGTGTGGTGGGAAGTGTAGTTGTGTAGTGGTGTGTGGAAGTGTGTTGGGATAGTGTGGTGGGGGGTGTGGTAGTGTGGTGGGGGTGTGGTAGTGTGGTGGGGTGTGTGGTAGTGTGATGGGTGTGTGGTAGTGTGGTGGGTGTGTAGTAGCGAGGTGGGGTGTGTGGCAGTGTGGTGGGGTGTGTGGTAGTGTGGTGGGGTGTGTGGTAGTGTGGTGGGGTTGTGTGATAGCGTGGTGGGGTGTGTGGTACTTTGGTGGGGTGTGTGGTAGTGTAGTTGGGTGTGTGGTGGGGTGTGTGGTAGTGTGGTGGAAGTGTGGTTGTGTAGTGGTGTGTGGAGGTGTGGTGGGATATTGTGGTGGGTGTGTGGTAGTGTAGTGGGGAATGTGGTAGTGTGGTGGGGTGTGTGGTAGTGTGGTGGGTGAGTGCAAGCGAGGTGGGGTGTGTGGTTGTGTGGTGGGGTGTGGTAGTGTAGTGGGGTAGTGTGGTGGGGGTAGTGTGGTAGTGTGGTGGGGGGTGTGGTAGTATGGAGGGGTGTGTGGTAATGTGGGGGGTGTGGTACTGTGGAAGGATGCGTGGTAGTGTGGTGGGTTTGTTGTAGTGTGGTGGGGTGTGTGGTAGTGTGGTGGGGTGTATAGTAGTGTGGTGGAGTTGTGTAGTAGTGTGGTGGGGTGTGTGGTAGTGTGGTGGGGTGTGTGGTAGTGTGGTGGGGTGCGTGGTAGTGTGGTGGGGTTGTGTGGTACTGTGGTGGGGTGTGTGGTAGTGGGGTTTGGTATGTGGTAGTATGGTGTTTGTGTGGTAGGGTGTTGGGTTGTGTGGTATTGTGGTGGGAGTGTGGTGCGGGTGTGTGGTAGTGTGGTGGGGTGTGTGCTAGTGTGGTGGGGTGTGTGGTAGTATGGTGGGGTGTGTGGTAGTGTGGTGGGGTTGTGTGATAGCGTGGTGTGGTGTGTGATAGTGTGGTGGGGTGTGTGGTAGTGTGGTGAGGTGTGTGGTAGTGTGGTGGGGTGTGTGGTAGTATGGTGGGTTGTTTGGTTGTGTGGTGGGGTGTGTGGTAGTGTGGTGGGTGTGGGGAAGCGAAGTGGGGTGTGTGGGTGTATGGTGGGGTGTGGTAGTGTGATGGGGTAGTGTGGTGGGCTTTGTGGTAGTGTGGTGGGGTGTGTGGTAGTGTGGTGGGGTGTGTGGTAGTGTGGTGGGAAGTGTGGTTGTGTAGTGGTATGTGGATGTGTGGTGGAATAGTGTGGTGGGGGTGTGGTAGTGTGGTGGGGAATGTGGTAGTGTGGTGGGGTGTGTGGTAGTGTGGTGGGAAGTGTAGTTGTGTAGTGGTGTGTGGAAGTGTGTTGGGATAGTGTGGTGGGGGGTGTGGTAGTGTGGTGGGGGTGTGGTAGTGTGGTGGGGTGTGTGGTAGTGTGATGGGTGTGTGGTAGTGTGGTGGGTGTGTAGTAGCGAGGTGGGGTGTGTGGCAGTGTGGTGGGGTGTGTGGTAGTGTGGTGGGGTGTGTGGTAGTGTGGTGGGGTTGTGTGATAGCGTGGTGGGGTGTGTGGTACTTTGGTGGGGTGTGTGGTAGTGTAGTTGGGTGTGTGGTGGGGTGTGTGGTAGTGTGGTGGAAGTGTGGTTGTGTAGTGGTGTGTGGAAGTGTGGTGGGATATTGTGGTGGGTGTGTGGTAGTGTAGTGGGGAATGTGGTAGTGTGGTGGGGTGTGTGGTAGTGTGGTGGGTGAGTGCAAGCGAGGTGGGGTGTGTGGTTGTGTGGTGGGGTGTGGTAGTGTAGTGGGGTAGTGTATTGGGGGTAGTGTGGTAGTGTGGTGGGGGGTGTGGTAGTATGGAGGGGGGTGTGGTAATGTGGGGGGTGTGGTACTGTGGAAGGATGCGTGGTAGTGTGGTGGGTTTGTTGTAGTGTGGTGGGGTGTGTGGTAGTGTGGTGGGGTGTATAGTAGTGTGGTGGAGTTGTGTAGTAGTGTGGTGGGGTGTGTGGTAGTGTGGTGGGGTGTGTGGTAGTGTGGTGGGGTGCGTGGTAGTGTGGTGGGGTTGTGTGGTACTGTGGTGGGGTGTGTGGTAGTGGGGTTTGGTATGTGGTAGTATGGTGTTTGTGTGGTAGGGTGTTGGGTTGTGTGGTATTGTGGTGGGAGTGTGGTGCGGGTGTGTGGTAGTGTGGTGGGGTGTGTGCTAGTGTGGTGGGGTGTGTGGTAGTATGGTGGGGTGTGTGGTAGTGTGGTGGGGTTGTGTGAATGCGTGGTGTGGTGTGTGATAGTGTGGTGGGGTGTGTGGTAGTGTGGTGAGGTGTGTGGTAGTGTGGTGGGGTGTGTGGTAGTATGGTGGGTTGTTTGGTTGTGTGGTGGGGTGTGTGGTAGTGTGGTGGGTGTGGGGAAGCGAAGTGGGGTGTGTGGTTGTATGGTGGGGTGTGGTAGTGTGATGGGGTAGTGTGGTGGGCTTTGTGGTAGTGTGGTGGGGTGTGTGGTAGTGTGGTGGGGTGTGTGGTAGTGTGGAGGGTGTGTGGTAGTGTGGTGGATGTGTGGTAATGTGGTGGGTGGGTGGTAATATGGGCGGTGTGTGGTACTGTGCAGGGGTTATCTTGAGAGGTTATCTTGAGATGATTTCGGGGCTTTTTAGTGTCCCCGCGGCCCAATCCTCGACCAGGCCTCCACCCCCAGGAAGCAGCCCGTGACAGCTGACTAACTCCCAGGTACCTATTTACTGTTAGGTAACAGGGGCATTCGGGGTGAAAGAAACTTTGCCCATTTGTTTCTACCTCGTGCGGGAATCGAACCCGCTCCACAGAATTACGAGTCCTGCGCGCTATCCACCAGGCTACGAGGCCCCAAAGGGTGTGTGGTAGTGTGGTGGGTGTGTGTAGTGTTGTGGAGTGTGTGGTGGGGTGTATGGTAGTGTGGTGGAGTGTGTAGTAGTTTGGTCGGGTGTGTGGTAGTGTGGTGGGTTGTGTGGTAGTGTGGTAGGGTGTGTGTAGTAGTGTGGTGGGGGAGTGTGGTAGTGTAGTGGGGTGTGTGGTTGTGTGGTGGGGTGTATGGTAATGTGGTGGGGTTGTGTGGTAGTGTGGTGGGTGTGTGGTCGTGTGGTGGGGTGTGTGTTAGTGTGGAGGGGTGCGTGGTAGTGTAGTGGGGATGTGTGGTTGTGTGATGGGGTGTGTTTAGTAGTGTGGTGGGGGAGTGTGGTAGTGTGATGGGGTGTGTGGTAGTGTGTTGGGGTTGTGCAGTATTGTGGTGGGGTGTGTGGTAGTGTGATTGGGCTGTGTACTCACCTATTTGTACTCATCTATTTGTGCTTGCGGGGGACTTGGTAGTGTGGGGGTGTGTGTGGTAGTGTGGTGGGTTGTGTTGTATTGGGGTGGGGCTATGAAGTATTGGTTTGGGGTGTGTGGTAGTGTGGTGGGGTGTGTGGTAGTGTGGTGAGGTGTGTGGACGTGTTGTGGGGGTGTATGGTAGTGTGGTGGGATGTGAGGTAGAGACCCAGTGACGTGTTGATGGTCATCATTATTAGTATTATATTTCGGTGTACTGTTTAATCTTGTGAACTCTTATATTGAATATATTTAAGGATAACCACCTTCCAAGAGTGTAGAAATACCGAAAACATTGTTATTATGTATGTATTAACCATACATTTTGTTCTTGTAGCTACTGAATATATACGTTCTTGCACTTATTAACTTATCCATCCCTGATCACTATATTTAGGGAGTGGAAGCTGCATCCCAGAGTTAACTCTGAAGACATAGTGGTAATGGATATTTTCAGTGAGAGCTGCTCTAATTGCAGGGAAGATGTTTATATAAATTAGTTCATTTAACACTATTCTGGTGATAAGATTCAGGTAGAGAGTCGAAGGGTAACATTGATGTACCATCCACATTTCTTTTTAATATATTTTTGTTAATTAGATGTTACAGTTCTTTTAGACTAAGATGATTCACTCCTTGCCTCTGCGGATCTGATAATTCTTGAGAGAAAATTCAGATTTCTGGCTAGTTACATTAATTTTAAGATAAAATCAAGTTGGGAAATAATAAACTGAGAGTGGGTGGTGGGTCACCTGAGAGAATATAACTGAGAGAGGACTTCCTTACGAGTTATGCAGTAGATGTGGTATATGCCAACAGGTTCTTGTTGATGTTAATTCAACATGGCCACATCCTACAAAACATTAAACGTGGTTAGGTGACTTATTATTGTGCTATTGGCATCACAGAGGTGTCAGTTGGGGGTATTGCTTTTGTGTTTCTTTTTATTATTTTCTGCGGAGGGGGACCGGTGGAGACAAAGGTGTCTGGAGCCCCACAAGTTGAAAGAGACTTCTGTGATCACATATCAATTTGGTTGATGCAGGATATCCGCAGTGATCATTTTGTTTATCTGACAATGATAACACAATGTTGCTCTTTTCTCAAGTCAGTATGGTTAGATGCCAACTAGTGAAGCAAGATACCATAAATTATAATAATATTTATCATGCATAACATTGTGTTGTTCATGCCTTAAGCTTGTATGGTAAGATAGCGAATGGTAGTGTACAGAGTGTCTGTGAAGGTCATTGTTAACTGATGACGACAACGATGTTCCTCATGCCTCCATCAGCCATTCTCAAATATCATCAGTTACATGCCATTTATGGTTATAATTGTTGTATGGTGATGGTAACAATGTTTCTCTTTCCTCGAGCAAGTATTGCCAACATTTTATTGCTAAGGTTTATGGTGTACGATGCTTATAAAGGTTATATTGGTTAACTGACGATGGCAAGACTGGAGCTATCGGTTCACCCTTGTAAAGTCAGCTATTGTTGGTTGGTCAGCTATTGCTGCATCCTGCATAATGCTCTTCTTATGTATATAATATTAATAATAATAATAATAATAATAATAATAATAATAATGTTAATATTTAAAATAATAATAATAATAATAATAATAATATAATAATAATAATAATGTTAATATTTAAAATAATAATAATAATAATAATAATAATAATAATATAATAATAATAATAATGTTAATATTTAAAATACTAATAATAATATTTATTAGGGTAAAAGCACATACATACAAAATGGTATACGAGAAGAATGTTGGATCTCTAGGTAGGACAAGTATATACTATGCCTCAAGTTACTAATACACTCAGTGTTTCGGGCATGACAATAGCACCACTGTCGCTCTCGACACAAGTAATACATTGTCAAATAAGAACTGGTTGGATGTCGGATATTTTAATGGTCTATTCTTAAAAAAATGAACACGATCTTCCTCTCTTAAATTTAGGGTGAAAACAGTTTTACAAAATATTTAGAGTCGGAACGTCACTAGTAAATAAAAAAAATCAACTAGAACAGCTTATTTCAATAATGTACAGAAAATATTGGAATAGTGATGGTTTATGCATAATAACAATTGTGGTATCTGTTGACAGGCGAGACAGCCCTTCACAGAGCAGCCGAAGGTGGTCTCGACAACACTGTGAAGGTCCTCCTCGACGCTGGAGCAAACATCAACGCTAAAGATGATATATTTGGTAAAAGTTACACATATGCATTCCAACATTATATAGCAATGCAACATAGCACACTGCACGTATCATGTGACAAAAATCAATATTTATATTTTATAATCAGTACCATAAGAGATAATGTCTGCTAGTCTGTTGAAAGTCAGAGATCACACAGTTGGGGCTAGCCTTACCCACATTGAAAGAGGGAATGGTCTGGGGAACGGGATGAACATAGGGTGGTCGGTGTCATCAAAATTTAAAAGGGAATAACGTGCCAGTGCCCCATTCACACCCCCATGATGATTTTTGGCACTGTCAGCTAATTATGCAGCTAAATATTTTTAAAACAAATTTTTCAAATAATTATTTTCATATGGTAATATGCAGCATTCTTCACTGATCTCGGGAAAATTAACTGAAACTTTTTGAGGTCAATAATGTGCCCGTACTCCCATAAAACAGACGATCTTTACACAATATCAAAGGTTTCGAGCAACGGCTTTCTAACAGACTAAGGGGGAGCTATTCGTTTTTTAGTGTTTCACACAACAGCGCTCCTCTTACTGCTGACCACTCACACAAAGACAATTGTACTTTTTATAGGAGAAAGAGACAGACAGACAGAGAGAGATAAAAACAGATAAAGACAGATACAAAGAGAGAAAGAGACAAACAGAAACTCAGACACACAGCTAGAGATATACGGGCAGAAACAGACTCTCTCTCTGCCTGTCCTCTGTCTAAGACAGAGAATGAGAAAGAGAGGGGCAGAAACAAAGTCAGAAGTAGAGACATAGACAGTAAAGAGATGGACGGATATAGGTGGATGGATAAATTGATTGGTGGATAAATAAATGCATTGATAGATAATTGGATAGACAGTTATGTAGATGGATGAAGGGATAAATGCATAGATAGGTAGATGGATGGATAGACGAAAAGATAGATGAACAGATAGATGTAAAGCAGTTGGATGGGCAGGAAGATGATTAGGTGCATATTTAGATAGATGACTAAATATATAAATATATGGATAAATAGATTAATAGATAGGTGGATCGAAAACTAGATAGATAGATATATAAAAAGCTAGATGGATATATAGATTTAATGAACGATGGCTGCACAAAGGGTGGATTTAAAGATAGATTTAGATATATATGGATTGATAGACAAAAAGATTTATTGAGGGATTGATGGATAGACATATAGATAAATGGATAGATACGTGGATAGATAAATGGATGGAAAGATTGATAGATTGATGGACAGGTAGATAGACGGATTCATAGATAGATAACAAGATGATTTTATGGATGGCAAGATGGGAAGATGATCGATAAATGAATGGGTTGATTTTTAAGTATATGGATGGATAGATAGTTGGTAAGATTGTTGGATAGATTGACCAACATATAGATGTAGAGAAAGATGGATGGCTAGACAGAGAGACAGATGGATGGATTGATAGATGAATTGATAGACAAATAGAGATAAATAACTGGATATAGAAATGAACAGATGAGAGACACACACAGACAGACCCGGGCAACGCCGGGTTATCCCTCTATTACATGCTATAGGAGAGAACCTTTGTTTGTTAAAATTTGGAGGCCACACGGTTAGGGGCTAGCTTCACGCAGTTTGGCAGAGGGGATGGTCTGGGGAACGGGATGAACATAGGCTAGTTGAGGTCTCAAGACTTAAAAAGGAACAGTGTGCCAGTGAAAACATTCAGACCCCATTCAGATTCCACGACGATTTTTGTCCGGATCGGACAGCTACACAGCTATGTATTATCAAAACTTTATAGAAAAGCATTTAGGTAATATGGGCAATTTTTACTGATCTTAGGAAAATTAACAGAAATTTCTTGTTGTCAATAATTTTTCCAGTGCATCACAGGTTTCTCCTCTCCTCCGGTCTTTATCAGATTAAGGGGTAACTATTCTTTTTGTAGTTCACACCACTGAACAACTCGCACTGCTGACCACCACACATAGACAATTATTTTGTTTATCAGAGAGAGAGAGACAGGTAGAAATACAGGCAGGCAGACTGACAGATAGAGATAGAAATACAGGCACACAGACTGACAGATATAAAGACATAAAGAGAGAAAGACAGAGATAGGGGACCCAGAAACAGAGAGACTGACAGACACACCTGAAGATAGAGACAGAAAGGTAGACAGTGACGGACAGCAGATAGATAGATAAGTGGATGGGTTGATGGATAGGTAGATGGATAGATTGATTGATGGATTTATAGAGGGATACACTGATGAGTAGGTGGATAGATAGATGGATGGATATATGGGTAGAAAGATGAGTAGATAGATAAATGGATGGATAGGCAGATAGTTGAATTGACAAATAGATCTATGGAAAGATAATTGGATGGAGAGATGAATAGAAAGATGAGTGGGGGCATGGATAGATAGATGCATAAATAGATTGGTAGAAAGCTAGATGGACTGCAAGCAATATGGATAAGTGGATAGAAAGGTATATAAATAAAAATGAATACATGCATTGACAGACAGAGATATAGATAGTTAGAATGGTAGGTGAATAGATGGAAACAAAACTAGATGGATAGATAAATTGATAGATGACTACAGTGATGGAAGGAGACAAATTACATTGATGGTAAGATGGATTGGTAGAAAGAGAGATGGACATTCAAAGTGTGAATGGATAGATGCAAAACTTACGATTGTAGATGAATGGATAAATGTGTAGATGAATTGATAGATGTATATCTATATAGATAGATAGATAGATAGTTAAATGGATAGACGGATGGATAGAGGGACAGATTGTTAGATAGATAGGGGTATAGATAAATAGACAGATGAGTGTGTAGATGGATTAATGGACGTGTGGATAGACTAAAAGATTGATAGATGGATAAATAGGTGGTTATATGGATGGCGAGATGTGTTGATGGAAGGATAAATGGAAAGATTCTTTATTAGATGGATGGATATCAAATTGAACAGATAGATTGATAAATAGTTTGGCAGACAGACTGATTAATAGGTCGAGATAGATGGATAGATTGATAGATATAACGAGATAGATGGACTGATAGATGGATAGATTTCTGGATGGATTGATAACAGGAGGAGTAGATGGATAAATGGATGGATTGGTAGCTGGTGGAGTAGATAATATATATATATATATATATATATATATATATATATATATATATATATATATATATATATATATATATATACATATATATATATATATATATATATATATATATATATATATATATATATATATATATATATATATATATATATATATATATATATATCTCGTCCTGAACCCTTCCAAGTGTGAAGTAGTCTCCTCCAACCCAGACATCGTAGCTAGAATAAGGTCTGCCTTGCCTGGAGCCCATGTCATTGGGGCCGAGAACAGCACCCTCCTTGGAGCTCCCCTCGGGTCTAACGCCATTGAGGAGATCCTCGACAAGAAAATCGCAGACCTTAGGAGGATGGAAGACAGAATAGGTGACATCGATGCCCACGATGCTTTTTATCTCCTCACCAAATGCCTATCCCTTCCGAGGCTAACCTACTTTCTGAGGTGCGCCCCATCTTACAACAACCCAAAGCTTGACGAGTATGACCTCCTACTGAAGACCATGCTGGAAAAAGTTGTTAACCTCTCCCTCAACGAATTCCAGTGGAAACAAGCCACTCTTCCTGTCAGGCTCGGTGGCTTGGGTGTCCGCACCGCCACCCAAATTGCTGTCCCAGCCTTTCTGTCCTCCTCAGCATCAGATGACCTGGTTAAGGAAATTCTACCTGACACCCTGAGTGATGTAGCGGGGATACAGGACCCCCACTACACGGAATGCGACACGAAATGGGGTGCCATGACAGACCCAGCACTCAGACCAGCCATGCCGAAAGCCAAGAAACAATCCAGTTGGGACAGCCCCATTGTAGACAAAGAAGCCACAGCTTTGCTGGAGGCAGCAACAACCCCCAGTGATCGTGCACGCCTCACAGCTGTGTAGGCTCCCCATGCAGGGGACTTCCTTCTAGCAGTCCCTATGTCTGCGACAGGCACACGTCTTGATCCGCAGGAGCTCCGTATTGCAGTCGCTCTCCGCCTTGCTGCCCCTATCCACACTGTTCACAGGTGTATTTGCGGCGAGGCAGATGCTGACGAAAATGGATTGCATGGCCTGCACTGTGGAAAATCGGGTGGTTGGCACACTAGACACGACGAAGTCAACGACATCATTAAAAGAAGCCTTGCCTCTGCTCAGTGTCCAGCGGAGAGAGAGCCCCGCAACCTACTGAACCGTGACTCTGTTATCTTTGCCGGCCGACCAGACGGAATCACACTGCGTCCGTGGAAGGGTGGCAGGCAGTTAGCATGGGACTATACTTGCGTATCCACCCTGGCAACGACATACATCACCCTCTCTGCCGGCACGGCAGGAGCCGCAGCGACACACAGAGAAAAACAAAAGTCAGTCAAGTACAGGCAATTAGATCAAAGGTACAACTTCGTTCCAATAGGGTCTGAGACCCTAGGCCCATGGGGTGAGAGTGCAAGAAGGTTTCTTAAGGATCTTGGTTCCAAGCTCATTGACACCACAAGAGACCCTTGAGCAGCAACTTTTCTCTTTCAGCGCATCAGTGTCGCGATCCAGAGGGGAAATGCCCGCTGCATCCTCGGTTCCTGCCCGGCGTCGGAGGAGTTCGAGGAAATCTACAGCCTCTAGGAAGCGAACTTTTTCTTGTGTCCTCTTAATGTTCATTTTTTGTATAAAATCAGATATGTAACTGTATAACCTTGCATAATAAAGTGTACATCATAATAAAAAAAAAAAGGGGGTGGTAGGAGAAGTGAACACTCTTTCGTATTCAGAGTTAAATGTCAAGTTTTTCCCTGAGTGCTCTGTGTTCCCTTCTCTGAGGCTGTGGGTCCCTATAATTGCACCAGTGGTGGTACCCCGCTACATATATATATATATATATATATATATATATATATATATATATATATATATATATATATATATATATATATATATATATATATATATATATATATATATATATATATATATATATATATATATATATATATATATATATATATATGTCGTACCTAGTAGCCAGAACGCACTTCTCAGCCTACTATGCAAGGCCCGATTTGCCTAATAAGCCAAGTTTTCATGAATTAATGTTTTTTCGACTACCTAACCTACCTAACATAACCTAACCTAACTTTTTCGGCTACCTAACCTAACCTAACCTATAGAGATAGGTTAGGTTAGCTTAGGTAGGGTTAGTTAGGTTTGGTCATATATCTACGTTAATTTTAACTCCAATAAAAAAAAATTGACCTCATACATAATGAAATGGGTAGCTTTATAATTTCATAAGAAAAAAATTAGAGAAAATATATTAATTCAGGAAAACTTGGCTTATTAGGCAAATCAGGCCTTACATAGTAGGCTAAGAAGTGAGTTCTGGCTACTAGGTACGACATATATATATATATATATATATATATATATATATATATATATATATATATATATATATATATATATATATATATATATATATATATATATATATATATATATATATATATATGCAGAATAACCACATGTGAAAATTGAAAATGCTTAACGCGTTTTCGGCTAATTCGCCTTCATCAGAGCAAAGTAGAATCACTCTACTTTGCTCTGATGAAGGCGAATTAGCCGAAAACGCGTTAAGCATTTTCTATTTTCACATGTGGTTATTCTGCATACTTGGATCAGTGTTTTTGTGATCATTGTTGCATATATATATATATATATATATATATATATATATATATATATATATATATATATATATATATATATATATATATATATATATATATATTGGTGTATACTGGCAGCAGGTTTTCTTTCAAACATGTTTCATTGAATATGACCGCATATTCTGTATTTATTATTTTCTGGTTTAGGGCTTCTATCCCTCTAACTATTTTCTTAGCATCAGGGCTTAATTGAAATAGGAGTTCTCCAAAACTCATTTTCGTACTTTTAAGGTGAAGAAAAGAAGTGATTTACTATAGAGTGTATTACACTTATTTGTATAATTTGCACGACGTTTCGAACCTCCATGGTTCATTCTCAAGTGAACAGATCTTACAATACTAGTTGATTTTATACCCGCATTAGGTCAGGTGATAATACAATGAAGGTGAAAACATGGGGGGATACATAAGGGATAAACATAGGGGCTGCAGAAGGCTTATTGGCCCATACGAGGCATCTCCTATCTAAACACAAAGATTAATCCAGTGTAATTGGCCTGTTATGTTGGACATTGTCCTCTGTGTTGGCATCGATATGTTCTTGTCTTGTCCTTACTCTCATGGTGGGTAGAGTAAATAGTTCCGTGATTTGGGTGTTCATGGTAGGTCGCTCTATTCTTATGTGAATTGCCTCAAGAATTTGTAATCTTCTTGAATCTTGGGTTTTGTCTATTATGCAAGTATTCTTGTTCAACATTTCTCTTGTTAGAGTAATGTCATGGGCTTGTCAAGCCCATATATATATATATATATATATATATATATATATATATATATATATATATATATATATATATATATATATATATATATATATATATATATATGGGTTTCTTGTTCTTTCTTGTTCTTGTTTCTTGTTCCAGCGCCTCAGTGTTGCGATTCAGAGGGGAAATTCCTGTTGCGTCTTGGGCACTAGTCCAACTTCAGAGGAATTCGAAGAAGTGTTTGACTTGCAACAATGATCGAACCCGTCTGTGACATTCATCAATGTTTCCTATTGTTGTGTTTTTCAAGAGATCCATAACCTTTAAGCACCTTTTTGCATTATTATTTTTGTATCAACCCATGTATATCTTGTAACCATCAAATGCATAATAAAGCACAAAAAATTAAAAAAGGAAGGGGGTGGTAGGAGAAAAGCACACAGAAACTGTATTGGAGGGGATCTAAATATTCCCTCTAATGCGTTATGCGTGGTTTCCTCCGAGGCTATGGGTCCCCCTTCTTCCAGCTAGAGGTGGTACTCCCTTCTATATATATATATATATATATATATATATATATATATATATATATATATATATATATATATATATATATATATATATATATATATATATATATATATATATATATATATATATATATATATATATATATATATATATATATATATATATATATATATATATATATATATATATATATATATATATATATATATATATATATATATATATATATATATATATATATATATATATATATATATATATATATATATATATATATATATATAGTTCAAATAGCTTCGGGTATCACCTCATTATGTCCGGTCGTGATGGTCAAGTGGATTAAGGCGTCTTGTACATACCAGTTGCGTTGCTCCTGGGAGTATGGGTTCGAGTCACTTCTGGGGTGTGAGTTTTCAGTTGCATATTGTCCTGGGGACCATTCAGGCTTGTTCGCATTTGTGTTCCTCACGTGTGCCCCAAAGATTGAGGTGATTTGGTAAAATGCTATGCCCAAGATTACTATCCGAGTGCCGGCGGTGGGGTGGTTCAAATAGCTTCGGCTATCACCTCATTATGTCCGGTCGTGATTGTCAAGTGGATTAAGGCGTCTTGTACATACCAGTTGCGTTGCTCCTGGGAGTATGGGTTCGAGTCACTTCTGGGGTATGAGTTTTCAGTTGCATATTGTCCTGGGGACCATTCAGGCTTGTTCGCATATATATATATATATATATATATATATATATATATATATATATATATATATATATATATATATATATATATATATATATATATATATATATATGTCGTTCCTAGTAGCCAGAACGCACTTCTCAGCCTACTATGTAAGACCCGATATGCCTAATAAGCCAAGTTTTCATGAATTAATTGTTTTTCGACTACCTAACCTACCTAACCTAACCTAACCTAACTTTTTCGGCTACCTAACCTAACCTAACCTATAAAGATAGGTTAGGTTAGGTTAGGTATGGTTGGTTAGGTTCGGTCATATATCTACGTTAATTTTAACTCCAATAAAAAAAATTTGACCTCATACATAATGAAATGGGTAGCTTTATCATTTCATGAGAAAAAAATTAGAGTAAATATATTAATTCAGGAAAACTTGGCTTATTAGGCAAATCGGGCCTAGCATAGTAGGCTGAGAAGTGCGTTCTGGCTACTAGGTACGACATATATATATATATATATATATATATATATATATATATATATATATATATATATATATATGTCGTACCTAGTAGCCAGAACTCACTTCTCAGCCTACTATGCAAGGCCCGATTTGCCTAATAAGCCAAGTTTTCATGAATTAATTGTTTTTCGACTACCTAACCTACCTAACCTAACCTAACCTAACTTTTTCGGCTACATAACCCAACCTAACCTATAAAGATAGGCTAGGTTAGGTTAGGTAGGGTTGGTTAGGTTCGGTCATATATCTACGTTAATTTTAACTCCAATGAACAAAAATTGACCTCATACATAATGAAATGGGTAGCTTTATCATTTCATAAGAAAAAATTTAGAGAAAATATATTAATTCAGGAAAACTTAGCTTGTTAGGCAAATCGGGCCATGCATAGTTGGCTGAGAAGTGAGTTCTGGCTACTAGGTACGACATATATATATATATATATATATATATATATATATATATATATATATATATATATATATATATATATATATATATATATATATATATATATATATATATATTAGTATATTTTGGTAGCAGTCTTTCCTGTAGACATATATTATTAAATATGACCGAAAAAGTAAGATTAATAATTCTAACACGAATTTTCTTAATCTTTCGTACATTTCTTTTCACTGTTGGAGGTAATTCAAAAATCAATTCTCCAAAATTCATTTTTATTTCTAGTCTGACGCGACACTTGAGCGCGTTTCGTAAAACTTATTACATTTTCAAAGACTTTACACATACACAACTGAATAGAACTTACATATCTCCGATTTGTTTATATCTACATTTGAGTGAGGTGGATGGGGTGAGGTGGTATTTAATAGGGTATTAATTTCATCAACACAAGACAGAACACGAAACAATGAGTATTGAAATGGAAGTGATTGTAGAAAGCCAATTGGTCCATATTTCTTGATGCTTCTATATTGGAGCAGAGTCTTGAGGTGGGTAGAATACCCACCTCAAGAAGCATCCAATATAGAAATAGTCTTTGAAAATGTAATAAGTTTTACGAAACGCGCTCAAGTGTCGCGTCAGACTAGAAATAAAAATGAATTTTGGAGAATTGATTTTTGAATTACCTCCAACAGTGAAAAGAAATGTACGAAAGATTGAGAAAATTCGTGTTAGAATTATTAATTTTACTTTTTCGGTCATATTTAATATATATATATATATATATATATATATATATATATATATATATATATATATATATATATATATATATATATATATTTTATTAAATATGACCGAAAAAGTAAGATTAATAATTCTAACACGAATTTTCTCAATCTTTCGTACATTATGCTTCACTGTTGGAGGTAAATCAAAAATCACTTCTCCAAAATTCATTTTTATTTCTAGTCTGACGCGACACGGGCGCGTTTCGTAAAACTTATTACATTTTCAAAGACTTCACAAATACACAACTGATTAGAACTTGCGTTTCCCTGATTTTATATCTACATTTTGAGTGAGGTGGGAAGGGTGATGTGGCATTACATTTTGAGTGAGGTGGGAAGGATGATGTGGCATTAGAGGATATTAATAGGGTATTAAAAGTATCAACACAAGACAGAACACGAAACAATGGATATTGAATAGAAGTGTTTGTAGAAAGCCTATTGGTCCATATTTCTTGATGCTTCTATATTGGAGCGGAGTCTTGAGGTGGGTAGAATATAGTTGTGCAATAATTGGCTGTTGATTGCTGGTGTTGACTTCTTGATGTGTAGTGCCTCGCAAACGTCAAGCCGCCTGCTATCGCTGTATCTATCGATGATTTCTGTGTTGTTTACTAGGATTTCTCTGGCGATGGTTTGGTTATGGGAAGAGATTATATGTTCCTTAATGGAGCCCTGTTGTTTATGCATCGTTAAACGCCTAGAAAGAGATGTTGTTGTCTTGCCTATATACTGGGTTTTTTGGAGCTTACAGTCCCCAAGTGGGCATTTGAAGGCATAGACGACGTTAGTCTCTTTTAAAGCGTTCTGTTTCGTGTCTGGAGAGTTTCTCATGAGTAGGCTGGCCGTTTTTCTGGTTTTATAGTAAATCGTCAGTTGTATCCTCTGATTTTTGTCTGTAGGGATAACGTTTCTATTAACAATATCTTTCAGGACCCTTTCCTCTGTTTTATGAGCTGTGGAAAAGAAGTTCCTGTAAAATAGTCTAATAGGGGGTATAGGTGTTGTGTTAGTTGTCTCTTCGGAGGTTGCATGGCTTTTCACTTTCCTTCTTATGATGTCTTCGATGAAACCATTGGAGAAGCCGTTATTGACTAGAACCTGCCTTACCCTACAGAGTTCTTCGTCGACTTGCTTCCATTCTGAGCTGTGGCTGAGAGCACGGTCGACGTATGCGTTAACAACACTCCTCTTGTACCTGTCAGGGCAGTCGCTGTTGGCATTTAGGCACATTCCTATGTTTGTTTCCTTTGTGTAGACTGCAGTGTGGAAACCTCCGCCCTTTTCCATGACTGTTACATCTAGAAAAGGCAGCTTCCCATCCTTTTCCGTCTCGTAAGTGAAACGCAGCACGGAACTCTGCTCAAATGCCTCCTTCAGCTCCTGCAGATGTCTGACATCAGGTACCTGTGTAAAAATGTCGTCAACATACCTGCAGTATATGGCCGGTTTCAAGTTCATGTCGACTAAGACTCTTTGCTCGATGGTACCCATGTAGAAGTTTGCAAACAGGACACCTAGGGGAGAACCCATAGCGACCCCATCTACTTGCTTATACATATGCCCATCCGGGCTCAAGAAGGGTGCCTCTTTAGTACAAGCTTGGAGTAGTTTCCTCAGAATACTTTCTGGCATGTCAAGAGGAGTACAGGCTGGATCACGATACACTCTGTCGGCTATCATTCCGATTGTCTCGTCCACAGGTACGTTGGTAAACAGCGATTCTACGTCCAACGAGGCTCTTATCCCTGTGGCCCGTGCGCCCCGCAGTAAGTCCACAAATTCCTTTGGAGACTTCAGGTTGAAGGCGCAAGGAACATAAGGAGTCAGCAGGCCGTTGAGTCGCTTTGCCAATCTGTACGTGGGTGTGGGTATCTGGCTAATGATTGGCCGAAGTGGGTTTCCAGGCTTGTGCGTCTTGACATTTCCATACGCATATCCAGGTTTATATTCCCCAATGATCTTTGGCAGGTGGAGTCCGGATTTCTTGGCGTTCACAGTTTCGATCAGTTTGTTGACCTTTGCTTTTAATTCGGCTGTAGTGTCCTTCGTTACCCTTTGGAACTTAGTTTGGTCAGAGAGTATGATGTTCATTTTCGCCAGATATTCGTCTTTTTTAAGAATGACATATATTGGCGACTTGTCACCTCTCCTGACAACTATCTCCTTGTTCTCACGAAGGCTTTTAGCTGCCGCTCTAAGCTCGGGGGACAGTATGGTGCTTCTGTAGGAGTCCTGTTTGCAAACTTCTACATGGGTACCATCGAGCAAAGAGTCTTAGTCGACATGAACTTGAAACCGGCCATATACTGCAGGTATGTTGACGACATTTTTACACAGGTACCTGATGTCAGACATCTGCAGGAGCTGAAGGAGGCATTTGAGCAGAGTTCCGTGCTGCGTTTCACTTACGAGACGGAAAAGGATGGGAAGCTGCCTTTTCTAGATGTAACAGTCATGGAAAAGGGCGGAGGTTTCCACACTGCAGTCTACACAAAGGAAACAAACATAGGAATGTGCCTAAATGCCAACAGCGACTGCCCTGACAGGTACAAGAGGAGTGTTGTTAACGCATACGTCGACCGTGCTCTCAGCCACAGCTCAGAATGGAAGCAAGTCGACGAAGAACTCTGTAGGGTAAGGCAGGTTCTAGTCAATAACGGCTTCTCCAATGGTTTCATCGAAGACATCATAAGAAGGAAAGTGAAAAGCCATGCAACCTCCGAAGAGACAACTAACACAACACCTATACCCCCTATTAGACTATTTTACAGGAACTTCTTTTCCACAGCTCATAAAACAGAGGAAAGGGTCCTGAAAGATATTGTTAATAGAAACGTTATCCCTACAGACAAAAATCAGAGGATACAACTGACGATTTACTATAAAACCAGAAAAACGGCCAGCCTACTCATGAGAAACTCTCCAGACACGAAACAGAACGCTTTAAAAGAGACTAACGTCGTCTATGCCTTCAAATGCCCACTTGGGGACTGTAAGCTCCAAAAAACCCAGTATATAGGCAAGACAACAACATCTCTTTCTAGGCGTTTAACGATACATAAACAACAGGGCTCCATTAAGGAACATATAATCTCTTCCCATAACCAAACCATCGCCAGAGAAATCCTAGTAAACAACACAGAAATCATCGATAGATACAGCGATAGCAGGCGGCTTGACGTTTGCGAGGCACTACACATCAAGAAGTCAACACCAGCAATCAACAGCCAATTATTGCACAACTATATTCTACCCACCTCAAGACTCCGCTCCAATATAGAAGCATCAAGAAATATGGACCAATAGGCTTTCTACAAACACTTCTATTCAATATCCATTGTTTCGTGTTCTGTCTTGTGTTGATACTTTTAATACCCTATTAATATCCTCTAATGCCACATCATCCTTCCCACCTCACTCAAAATGTAATGCCACATCACCCTTCCCACCTCACTCAAAATGTAGATATAAAATCAGGGAAACGCAAGTTCTAATCAGTTGTGTATTTGTGAAGTCTTTGAAAATGTAATAAGTTTTACGAAACGCGCCCGTGTCGCGTCAGACTAGAAAAAAAATGAATTTTGGAGAAGTGATTTTTGATTTACCTCCAACAGTGAAGCATAATGTACGAAAGATTGAGAAAATTCGTGTTAGAATTATTAATCTTACTTTTTCGGTCATATTTAATAAAATATGTCTACAGGAAAGACTGCTACCAAAATATACTAATATATATATATATAATATATATTATATATATATATATATATATATATATATATATATATATATATATATATATATTATATATATATATATATATATATATATATATATATTAATGGAGAGATAAATAGAGATAGGTGGATAAATAGATCAGTATGACGGTTTAGAGACAGACAGATAGACCCAGGCAACATGGGGTATTCTCTTGTTACAATATAGCATAAAAGCTGCCAAACTCCCCGGGGTACCTAAGAATCAATACATGTTCAATATTTATTGTAACATTATTCGCAATGAATATAAATTAAAATTAAAATGTTATTGTAAGTGTTGGTGGTTGGAGGCCACACGGTTGGGACAAGCCTAGCCAAAGTTCGCAGAGGGAATGGTTTGGTGCACAGGATGGACACTGGGTTGTCGGGGTCGCCATAAATCAAAAAGTAACAGCATGCCTCGGTCACATTCTCAACCCGACACATACTTTTGGTACTGTATCCCATCTACGAAGCTAAATAATTTATAAACAAACGCTCAAAGTATTTTTTTCTTATAGTAATATGACGCATTATTTACTGTTCTCGGGAAAATTAACAGAAATTTCCTTCCGTCAAAATTTTCCACATACTACATAAAACAGACGATTCTTATACAGCTTTAAAGGTTTCTCAAGCCAAAAGTTCCTTATCAGAGGAAGGGGTAACTATTTTCCTTTTAGTATTTAACACCCTTAAGTTCCCCTCACAGGTGATCACCCAAACATTACAAAATAATTTTTGTATAAGAGAAAAATATAGAGATTTTATTAGAAAGATATCAATACAGAGACAGAGACAGACAGACAGAGAAAGAGATAGGCAGAGACAGAAAGAAAAAGAGAGAGACAGAGAACAGATCAATACTGTTCATAAAGGAATGGATATATCTATCCATCAATGGATAAATAGATAGATTTAGGGACAGATCTATTGATAGATAACTGTAGGCATAGATAAATATACATATGAGTAGATTGATGGATGGATTGATTGATTTATCCATGGATTGATGGATAAATAGATAGATTGATGGATGGATTAATAGATGAATAGATAGATGGATGGATTGATGGTTAGATAGATAGATGCATATAAGATGAGTAGGTGGATGAATAAATATGGAGTTGGTTAGATTTATTTATATACAGATGGATAGGGGATGAAA